>NC_043762.1:9731711-9871711 GCF_902148845.1 Salarias fasciatus
TTAGTTGCTTTGTTTTAATGTATATGCATTATTAATTCCTTGCACAGCACTGTGAATTGCACTGTATGTGAATGATGCTAGGAAAATAACGTTGCCTTGCCTGGGTTAATGAAACAGAAGGGAAAAAGCACGCTCAGAAACCAGAGAGTATGTCTTTTTTCCCTCCTGGATTTTAGAAGAGGTCCTTTTAATGGGAAATTAGTTGTTTCTAGATTGGCCTCTCATGTGTCAATCAAATCAGGTGCTTCAAGGATGCTAGCAAGCTAAACAACGCGAAAGGTGTGTGGTTTGAAAGCATAATGTGCACCTCCCGCCTTTAAAAATGCATGCAACACTTTGTGTGAGGACATGTGAATGAAAACTGAGTTCAATAATGATATTGCTGAGCCGTAAACGTGATTTATTGGCGGTTTGCCGGTGATGAGCAGAGCAAGCGGCTAGGCTAATGTGATGGTTGCTAGGCTAGCCAAGAAGCACAAATACTGACATAATAACAACGACAAACGTTTTAACCCTGCAAAACACATAAATGGTGAATGTTTTTTGAGATATATACAAACGTAAACTCAAACGACAGCCTGTTAGTCGCTGTCACGGTGGAAACTGCAGGATAACTCGGAATGTCAAGTGATGCTAGCGTGGGCTATGCTAACAGGGTGGAGGAGAGGGCTCCATGGATACTCACTCTGGGGTTTGGTGGGCACGCCGTACGGCGCCGCGCCGGGAGACATCCCGCCGTTCCCGCTGCCCAGAGCTCCATCTCCTAAATCCGACAGCAACGGGGACCGCTCGCCGTCCGCCATACCGAGGAGAGCGAGGCGTGGGAGGGGGAGAAAGAGAGAGAGAGAGAGAGAGAGACCGGGGGAGCGAGGCTGCAGACCGACTCGGTGCTGTATTGTTGTGTCGGAAATGCAGGCGTCACATGATCAGGCCACCGGAGGAGAGGAAGCCGCCGCTGCTGCGGTAACGGTTCCCTGCCCGGGGGTGTGGCACCGAGCACCGGGAGATCCTCCTCACACACCTCAACGACTCCTACCTGTCGATGCCATCCAGACAGGAGTCTCCAGAACTTTCTGAGCGCGTGATCTGAATCAATAAATTCTTCTGACCCTGTTTAAGTGCCACTTACAAAGTTAAAAGTAATTTGGGCATAATAATACTCACCAGCGTTATCCTCAAAATGTAGCAACAAAGACAGCATCTAAAACAGTGATGGACAACTTTGATCACCTCAGGGCCTCAGGATATATGACATTTAACACAGACAGCCCAATTTCATCTTGAGTGGGCCAGACCGGTGAAATAGTGCCATAATAACTTTTAAAGTCAAACTTTAAAGTTAGTATTTGTTGTTGCACAGAGCACATAATGATAAAAGAATATCTGTATTCTCACAAAAACAAACAATTACTATAGAAAATGACAACAATTTCAACATAAACCAAATTTTATTTATACCTTTTATTGTAAAACACAGTGAAATGTTCCCCAGAAAAAAGGTTTTACTGTGTATTTACTAACTCCCACTGCTGCATGGATTTGAGGATCACTGCTCACAATGATCTCTGAGTCACAGTGTTGCTTTTAGTCATTCACTTTTGCACAAGGACACTTCAACATGTGCACAGTGGGAGATGAGGAATGGAACCTGCAGCCTTCCAGTTGACAGCCTTAATAACATGTAACCCTAACCCATGCACCCATACCGCCAGTAGAAGTCCAAGTCTGCTCAAAATCTTTCCCATAAACCATCAAACTTATTGTAATTATTAAATTAGCTTCTGGTAACTTTTTGACTTACTTGTAGCACATGACTGAGCATGAATATGTGAAGCAATACCGCATTAAAACTGGGTGTTCAACACTGTGCAATCATTTATTAGATAAAATATTTATTATAAATGCATTCTTTAACAGTTGCAAAGTCATGCATATGACAACTTGTGCAGCATTCACAGAAACATGAGGACTTGTTGAATTGTTCACATGTTGATGATGTCCATGGGTCGCTTGATCAGAAGAGTCACCTCCAGCTCCTCCCTCTCGGTGTAGAACTGAGCCCTGCCCTCTTGACTGTGAACCGGCTGTGGGAGGTGAAGGCCCAGTTTGCTGAAGTCAGGAGGAACAGCAGGTTAAACACACACAGAGAAAACCTGTCTCTTCGTGTATGACAGCAGAAGGTGTTCGGATCTGTGTGAAACAGCAATCAAAGCGCAGATCACGATGTGAAGGTTTGATTAAAAAGACACGTCGGGAAGGGAAGCTTTTAGTCTGAGCTGCTGCTGCTGCTTCTGTGCGGTCATGTGGGGATTAAAAATGAAAGAGGAGGTATTCAAGGTGTCTCTTACTATTTTGCCGTCCGTAGATCAAGGAACGTTTCTTTTATATCAAGGACCACATCTGTTGCTTTGGTGTCTGGTAGTTTAATTTTCACCTAAGAGTTGGAACAGGGTCAGTGTCATAATGTACACTGCACTGCATATTTTACAGACAGAGAATAACAGTCACTGTTTATGATGCAGAGGGATTATATTAAGTTTAAAATGCTATACAACACTGTCAAACATTTCCCTTTGGTAGTATGTCACTGAATTGTAAATTCACATCCTTGTGTATTTTGTTTTACAGTCTCACAAAACATGAATTATGTGCCACATAAACATTCAATGAAGATCCGTAACTTACCAGCATGGCTTCACAGCACATGGAGGATGGGTCCTTTCGACTCAACCCCAAGAACACATCTTCTGTCCCCACACTCTGCTTCAGGATTATTTCATACCTGCACACAGTGCATACATGAAGTTCGCACAACAGACATCTATTTGTCTTACTTTATTCTATTCTAGGCAGAGAGGTGCTGGGGTCAATCACAACTGACAATCTTCAAATGCAGGGACACTTATAGATTGGAATAGAAATAAGCAATCAGGAGGGCAGAATATGTTTGCAGAGCTCATTAGGAAGTGACAAAAAGGCCATAACACACTTTCATGTATTTTTGGGGGTTAATCACACTTTTAAAAGTACCTGTAATCATTAAATATGTATCTAACAAGTGGTGAGGCAACCCCTTTCTATGAGATTAGTGAGTGATCAGGGGTTTTCTTTTAACCTCAGTGCATGAGCAAATGTTCTTCTTGATGTATGTTTAGTGGGTGTGTGTGTGTGTGTGCGTGTGGGTGTGTGTCTCTCACTCAGGCTGTGCCCGTTGATCAGCCTCATCATCATACTGGGAGCCCTCAGGCACCTCTTCCTCACTCCAGATATCTTTGCTCTTCTGCTTCTTGTAGGGAGTTGACACTAAATGAACAGCACATGACATAGATATTTTGTTTTTGTTTCAGGGAAGGTGTGCAGCTGAAATACAAAAGTATTACCTTCTTTGTCTTTTTTGGGTGGGGGTCCAATATTCCCAGGGCCCAGATGTGCACATGCCAGCATGTTCTGTCAAAAAGAACAGAATATATGTTCATTTACATGATAGTACAGGTATATTGGAAGTGAATGAATCTAAAAGTTAAAAGAAATATATTTTGTTAACTGATTTAATTAGATTATACATTTTCTTACTTTACCGTCTTCATCATCTTCTTCCTGCTGCTGTGGAGATAAGAGGGCGGACAAAGCCTGCAGGTTCTGAAGTGACGATGCTCCGAGACCCTCCATTCAGAGAAGTGTCTAAAAATACATCTATAAACGGTACAAACAGCAACCGGGGCTTTAATCACGATACTGCACGGATTCACATCAATCTGAATGCTATAGGTCGCTGCTAATGCTAATCCGACCTGCCCCGTTGACGCTTTCTGTTTCCATGGAGACAAACAGTTTACCGGTCCGGTCACTATGGCAACCAGTGAAATCATGGCGTTTCCGTGGGACCCATGTGGGAAAGCAGTTCCACAGAGCCCAGGTACGTAATTCACTTTGCATTTTTGTCAATTAAATAAATAAATGTTCGAGAGATCGGTCTATACGTGCACTAATTATGGATCCATTATTTGCTCAGGTAGATCGCGTGCATATTCCAAAGCGCGACGTTGGCAGTCATGTCCCTCGCCGGACGCCGTAGTGCGTGCATGGCCGCGGGGGATCATGTTGAAGGTGACAGGTAGTGCCATGCCGGGAGCCCTCAGTATTCTGTCCATCTCCGTGTTCGCCGATACCGGTGACGGCGAGGGAGACAAGGCGCCCGGGGCTCCGTTGAACCGGGACGAGCTGTCTCTGTACGCGGCCCCCGCGCAGAAGTTTGTGTCCTCGGATCGCGAAGCGGGTCAGCTGGAGGAGCGTGTCGCCGCACTCCGGAAGACGGCGGAGCCGTACGCTGCGTGGTGTAGCGGAACTTACGGCAAAATCAAACCCAAAGTTCAGAGTGCGGTGCAGTTCGGAAGCGACACGTACTCCTACTTGAAGAACCCCCCGAAAGATTTCTACCCGCGGGCAGGAGTGATCGGCTTCACGGGGATCCTGGGTCTGTTTCTGGCCAGAGGCTCCAGGCTGAAGAAGCTGGTCTACCCGGCGGGCCTGATGACCCTGAGCGCCTCCCTCTACTACCCGGAGCGGGCTGCGGCCATCGCCAGGTCAACCGGGGACTCCGTGTACGACTGTGCCGTGCAGAGCTACGCTGCCGTGGAGAAGATGGTGAATCCCCAGAGCAAGGCTGAGAAGAGCAACGAGTCGGAGACGAAACCTTGAAGATGTCTACGCAGCTTCCGAAGCGTCCAGCAATAACAGATCACTCAGCAGCTGATTCACTGAAACTGTAGAATGATTTGACTTTAGACTGATCTGTGTGACTTTCATGCCCTCTTTGCACTAAAAGCTTTGCTCTCCACTCAGGCCGGGCATGGTCCTGTTCAAAAAAGGAATTGCTACTTGAATAATTCACTGCTGTAACCGATTTGAATGTATATTTATGTAGTAGAAAAAACAAATTGTCTTACATTAAAATCAGATGTTAATCCCTTTTAATTCTTTGTCTTGAACCATGTGTAGTTGAGCAAGGATACAAATGAACAAAAATATTGACATTTTCCCTTAAGAATTTAACAATTTTCCACAGTTATATTGTATAAAGTAAATATGTCACTGTTTCAAGCAAATAACAGGAAATATTAACTGGGTCCCTAAAACTGGACACTTTGTAACCTCACTGAACTCTGCACAGGAAGGAGTTAACAGCAGCCAATGTGAGCAGCCTTACAAGTAGATGAACATAAATTCTAATAATCAGCCTGCATTAGCAACATATTCCATCCGGTAATGTTCAGCAACCATTTGTGGGAAAACCTAATTGCATTATATGTGACTGTGATGTCATCAAAGTACAGAACCCAATGATAATGAACACTGACTGTATGACTGATTCATATCTTTATTATGTCAGCCCTCAAAAAAATGTAAGAAAAAAAAAATTAAATATAAATCACTTTAAAGAAAAGTTGCTCAGAGCAGCACCAGCTTCTCATTTAAAGCGATCTGTGCCTGGGTGAGGTTGGAAAGGTAGGTCACCATCAACAGGTCCTGCAACAACAAAACATCCACGTTTAATAAAACAGTAGAATTACACCAAAAGAACGTTTCTTAACACACAAATCAGATACATTCCAAATTTAATATTGACAAAAACTACATACACTGCAAAAGAAACAAAGTGATAAAAAAAAGTAAACTGCATGTTGACAAGACTCCAAAAACAAGCCGATACCAAAGGTCGCAGACAAAACACTTACATTGATGTTGGAGTTGAGCATGTTCTCAAAGTCCTCGGCTGAGATGGTAGGCACCTTGTTCACCAGGTCCATCAGGAAACGGCCCACGCTGTTATCTGCGGTCACCTTGCCAGACTGAGGAGGATCGAACAGCATTACTTTGACAGCCACCATCAATACTTAACTTAATTAAAACCCTTGTTTGTTCCCCGCGACAGGCTGATAAAGTTATACATTGGAGATAAGGTGACAAAGTCAAATAGGAGGACATTAATACTTCAGGTCTTGTCTGAAATACTCACCAGTACATCCTCGATGTATGCGAGGACAGTGGTCAGCATGTCTTGTATCCTGGCTGCAGAGCCACCCACCTGGGACAGGTCAGAGGTGAGTCCCTTGGTACGAGTAGGAGCCAAACGTGTCCTTTGCAGAAGGTCCACTAAAATATGGGAGACAAAAAATTCACAGATATGCAGTCACAAAGCCTTTGTTTTCCAACAGTTGTCTTTATTTGTTCTTGTATTCTTACCGCCTATCCTCTCAGTGTCATAGTAGACATACTTGACAGTCAGTGGGGTGAACATCACACCAACTGTCTTTCCTGGCACACCCATCTGCGCACTGTGGAAGAGATGCACACACACAAAAAACAAAAAAAATCAGAAAGGCACTGTCAGTCTGGAGTTAATCACACAAACAAGGAGTCATCGGCGAAAAGATGAGCCAACCTGACGTAGGCGCGGATGTTCATCTTGCCGCTCTGCAGTGCCGAGTCCACAGTCAGGTGGATGGGGTTGGTGGCCTCACGGCTGTAGTATTCATGGATGAGCACTGAGTGCTCTGTGATGTCGAACCCAGTGGCGTACCTGTCAGGAGGAGAATCACCGTGTTAAGAAATGTGGTTTTCTTCAGTGTGATTTACTCTAAGACAGGACGATAACACACCATCCGATGATGACCTCTGTGGGTGAAACCCTCTTGTGGAGCTCATACATGTTCTTGGCAAACTCCATGTCCACCGCAACCTGTCGTCACAGAGAATGAATGAGACAGATAAAAAAAAAAAAAAAAAGTACAAGATAGATACAAATCAAACTAAGAAATTCTAATTTAATTCAAAAAAATCTTCTCAACTTTCCCTTAAATTTTGTAACCTAGTCTTTTAAAAAATATCACAAACTATTCACCAAAAAATGACAGCAGGGAAATAAGGTGTATTAAAATGCTCAAAATCAAATGGGACTTTGCAAGGAAGCCCTTTCAAAAGAACTGATAAAGACCACAGTGCTGCACGTTTAAGAGAAAGAGGACATGGATTCTCAAATGAAGAGCTTGAGAAGGATGCACTTGTGCTTGATAGGGTTTTCATGTTCCCCCAGCACATGCATGGATTTCCTCTCTCATTTCATATCTTCTTCCACAGTCCAAAAACATGCATTTGGGGATGTTTTGAGTGATTCTGCTCATTGGTGTGAATATAAACAACTCTCTCTGAGAGTTTGCAATGCCATGGACATGAAATCCGTCCAGTGTTGACCTTGTCTTCACCCATAGTTAGCTGAGACTGGATGGATGGATAGTGGACTTCAATTCGATGACACTTCCACTTGAAATATAACAATTTAGCCCTCAAAAAACTAATGGTTTATAACTTCCACAAAACTAGACTGACTTAATGCTGTGGAAGATAATACTTAGAAGCAACATAATATTGACGTTAACTTGATAACTTAGGTAAATGTGCAGTGCAATGGGTAGACAGCATCCATCACCAAAAAGAGCCAGAAAAAGATAATGTTGTACAGCAGTCAAGACTCTTGCAGCTTTAGGGGTTTCAACTGGCATGGTTATGTTTGTGGTGTTTTATTTGGGACTTCATAAGACTTGGAGATCCATTTTCAATTTAGATGCTCCTATACTAAAGTAGTGCCAAAATAACACAAAAATAAACATACCTCATCTTCTGACTCATTGTGAGGAACAGAGAAGCAGTTCGTCACCTCAATTGAGTGCTTATCAATAGTACCTGTTGACAAAAACATGTTAGATCAACACTGCATTGCATTCAGCGGCTCATCATTGTACAATTGCTAACTAGAGGCCAACTTATTCAGAGTAAACCCCGAAGCTAATAACTACGCACACACTATGTCCTCAAGCACGTAAAATGACAATGTGATTAATAAAGCCAGGCTGATCGAGAAAAAATGCGTCACTGCTTGCCTTACAAGGGTTTATGAACGGCATATGTTGGTTAGCTTCGATGCTGAACCGACGCGGCGTGCGTTAGCATTGAAGCTAACAGTCGTCACACCATTAACAAGAAGCCGATTTTCCCGATGGAAGATACCTATTAAAAATCATCACTTACCCAACAGGGTACCAATTACACGACTCGCTCCTTCATTTCGTCGTTCGTAAGAGTCGCAAATAGATGCGAGAACCACGGGGTGGATTTTCACAACCGGCCCGTACACCGACATCTTGGAAGAGGACGGCCGAACGCTGATAAACGGATGTTGCCGAATATTACCGAAGAGATACCGAAACCTACCGAGCACTAACGAATGGTCACAGAATAGCCAATCAAATGCAAAGGAGGGCGGGACTAATGGATATATACCGCCCTCTATAGGCTGGCGGCCAAACA
This sequence comes from Salarias fasciatus, assembly GCF_902148845.1. Classification (NCBI taxonomy): domain Eukaryota; kingdom Metazoa; phylum Chordata; class Actinopteri; order Blenniiformes; family Blenniidae; genus Salarias; species Salarias fasciatus. The sequence continues at coordinate 9,740,076 of NC_043762.1, forward strand.
GCGGTCATTGAATGATGCGATTATTATAATTGAGCTAGATTAAATGTGCGTGTGAGGTTAACTGCTACTGCAAAATTAATTTTATTTGTAAATAGGGCATGCCTTCATTATTTTCACCATGATTTCAGACGAGTAGAAGTAGGAATAAATTGTCTTGCTGAAAGATGAAAGCACATAAAGATGGGCTTCTTACCGTCTTAAATCCATCTGCATGTGATAAGTGTCATTCTGAGCAGCTATTTATTTGATACTACACTGCATGCGAACTGAGTGCAGATGTTGAGGATGTGGATTGTGGAAATGAGAGGCAGGCTGTGTTGATAGGGGCTGGGCTGATGACAGCATCCTCCGCCGCTCGCAGGCTCCACACACACCTGACTGACTCCATCAGATGCACAGATGATGGAGCTCTTCGCACTGCCGGGTTATCCTGTTGCCACCATTTCGCACGTCCACTGGCCGACACATGCTTGGATCAATCCCTGAACAGTTCCGTCTCCCCGCTTCTTTTCAGTATGCGCATCCAGATTACGCGCTGCTGCCTCGCTTCTTTTATTTACTGGGAATGCTGAGTGGTCGCATCGAGGTGGGTTTTTGTTTTCCCGGAAAAGCGAGCAGGAGTGGACTGATGCTGCGTCGCGGGTAAACACTAAAAATGGGTGTCATCGAGACAAGGTTGCGCTCCTGGACCAGGTTTTCCTCATAACATCTGCCAGATCCAGGTCCTTTACACATCTACAAGTTGCTGCGCTGAGCAGGTAGGATTTCCTTCATTCTCAGCCGCCTGACAACAATCCACAAGCCGCACAGCCTCTTGGTTTTCCCGAGCCCATTGGCTGCCTCGGACACCCTTTAATAGAGGCTATTTCTGATCCATCCATCAGGCGTAGTGCGTCATCTTGATTGTCACCATCAGTCTCCTCTTGCGTCCAAATGGACGCACATCATTAAAGGCTATATGGAGATCTCGGACTCCATTTTACCCGGCTGCAAATATGCCTCTGACATGTCCCACAGTGCACATAAGAATTTAATACATTTCCTTGCAGCCAGTGGACTTATGTAAGAAATCTCAGCAGGCCTGTAGTTTGAATCAACCACGTTTTAGTAAGTGCACTTACACAACACACACACACACACACACACACACACACACACACACACACACACACACACACACACACACACACACACACACTTACACAGGCAGAGGCACACACCTACCCCAAGGCGCTTTATGAAACAGTTAAATTGGCTCTGATGTGCATATGCCACACTGCACTCCAGGATTAGATTGTCAAGAGAACAGATTTGTGTTCCCATTATGCTTAATTCAATAGAATCTGAGAACAACATTAGAATTTCATTTTATTTTATTTTTTTAAATAATAAAACAGACAACACAGTGTAAAGGATTTCCAAGTAGGTTTTTGTTTCCGTGCTCATAAATCATTGTGTGAATTACTTTTGGAGCTAAACAGCAGAGGCCAAATCAATTCCATGGTTTCATCTGATCACTGTCTTTCTGTTTCAGGGCTTCAGTCAAGCAAACAAATGGTCCAATCAATAGCTGCTGGACAGAGTCTGCCATAGGGAGGATATCAATAACACACTAATACGCTTCATACACACACATAAACACGCACATACACACACACAGACTGGCCATGGCGCTGGAGAACTCCATCTTCCCCTCCCGCCCGGACTCGCTCTCCCTGCCTGTGGAGGAGAAGGCGGAGGGAGAAGAGGTGGAGGTGGCCACCGAGGCCACGGCCTCCGCCGGCGTCTTCAACGTGTCGGAGGAGCTGGGCCACGTGGTCACCACCGAGACCACGCCGTCCCCGCCGGCCTCGGCCCAGGTCAACAGGTCCTTCCAGTCCAAGCTGGCTGAGCGGGAGGCCAAAGCCAACCAGCACAGGAAGAAGACCCAGGGCACGGAGAAGGAGAGGGGCCGCTTTGGGTGGGGTGAGTGAGACCTCCTGAGCCCGACCTCCACTCACCTCCACTATTAAACATTACACCTCTAAGTGTTTGTAAAAAAAAGTGATAACTGTTTTCTGCACCATCAGTTTGTATCTTTTAGGGTTGCAGGAGGTGGCGCAAGTCTTAGTTTATTAAGAGAAAGAGCAGGATACGTTCTGGACATGTCGTCAGTCCTACACAGACAAAACACAGTTAGAAAATCACACACGTTCACAACTATGAGCAATTTACAGCTGATAATTGACCTGAATTTTATGTTTTTCAACTGTGAGATTAAAACACAATACCCAGAGAAAACACACACACACAGTGAGAACATACAAATCAATCATCCATCTTTTAAAAGGCTTAATCCCACACACACACACGGGGAGAACATGCAAACTCCACACAGAAAAACCCTGAAGCTTGGATTTGAATTGGAGATGTTTGTGCCTGGAGGCCAGACTGCTAAACGTTCAATCCCCATAAGCTCCCCCTTAATTTATCATTACTTAGACATTGCAAACTCATCAGTTTTTGAATTTCTGGTATTTTTAAAACGCCTCCAGAGATCAGGGTTTGTTTAGTTTCTCGGAGGTCGAGACTTTCTCTCTCTCTCTCTCTCTGTCTCTGTCTCTCTCTCTCACGTTCACACACAGTATCTTGGCTCTGCCTGCTTCTCCTCCCCGTCTCTCTTGCAGTCGTTGTGCATCTCCTCTAAATGAGGCTGCTCTGCAGAACTTCACCCTTCAGCGATTTTGACAGTCTGGCACATTTTTTTTTTTCCAATTAAGTCCTGCTTTCTGTTTGCTACAGTCTTGACTGTAAAACACAGAAGTCCAAAAACTCTCTCTTCATTAAAGGCCAAAATGAAATATAAACTTTATGTGTGCCTGCAGTTGTTTGGATTTCTGTATGTCTACAGGAAAACAATGCTTTGAGCAACTCATTTACAGCAAACATCTCTCTGAATAAGCTCAAGTACATTTAAAATATTGTCATAGAATACCAACAAATGGCATTAAAAAGCCAAATCCAAGTCCAGTTAGTCTTTTGTAGCACTGAAACGTGGTTTGGTAAGCAGATAAGAGTCATTTGTAATCATGAAATCCGTTTTGTCCTGTTGTGCTGGTAGTAAAAATCCCTAAAGAAAACCAGCTGCCTGTGGGCTCCTGCTGTAACTAAAGTCCAATGTTGTAGCTTTTCTTCTCGCAGCGTTTGATGATGTTGTCCCGTCACACTTCATCTGCACTCCTTTCCTCACCTGTCTGTTTTCATTTTAGTTTTCCCTTCTTCGGCAGCCTGACTTTCCTCTGAGCCACGAGCATCTCTCTAAAGTAGCTTTGTCCCCTGGCACCTCGCTGTGTTTATCCTCCAAATCTCTCGACGTGTCTTCATTCAACTCCCATCCTCTGAATGCAGACAGAGTTGCAACTTCAAACAGCCAAACTTTTCAGAAATGGAGACGAGCCGCCTTCTGCATGTGTTTTCTAAGGATTATTTGAAAGGGGATTCTCAGAAAGCAGGGCTTTGAAAGTGAGACACCTGTACGGGAAGCCACCGAACGGAGGCTGCAGGTCTCTGAACGGTGTGTCGTTTTCTGGGTCTTCCTCTCCTCTGCCCCCTCCTTCCTCACGCAGCCCGGACTCGGCGTAAGAGGCAACGCTACGTGGAGAAAAACGGCCGCTGCAACGTGCAGCACGGCAACATGAGGGAGACCTACCGCTACCTGACCGACATCTTCACCACGCTGGTGGACCTCAACTGGCGCTGCTCGCTCTTCGTCTTCGTCATGGCCTACGCTGTCACATGGCTCTTCTTCGGGGCCATCTGGTACCTCATAGCCTACTGCAGGTACGAATCAAGTTAAAGGTCACAGGGTCCTGGTTTCATTCACCAAGAAAGACCCGGAAGCCTGGACAGGAATCAGGGATGTTCTCTGAAAAATTGCTTCTTTTTTTTTGACATGTCGCTGTATTTTGCACCAGACAGTATCTTTGAAATAAGCTTGATGTTGAGATTCTAGTCATTTTCAGTAGTAATTGTTTGGGTTTTGCCAAAACATAGACATTCTCTGTGCCACAGCCAAGAAAAAGCTCTCAATTTAAAATGTAATAGTTATTATGACACTGTTTTACCATTCTGGCCCACTTGATATGAAACTGGGCTGTATGTGACCCCTGAATTGAAATGTGTTCGACACCCTCAATTTCAGAATTGATGGTTAGTTAACTAGTAGTTAAAGATATCTACATCCCAGAAAATTCAGCAATATTTCACTAAACATGTTTCAAAACTACCACAATGCAAGCCAAATACTGACATCCCTCCTGCTGATTTCCTTTTGAATTCATATGTAAACGATAAGACTGAACTATGGACACTTTGAAAGTGTTCTTGCAGTTCTTTAGTACTCTCCTCTCTCTTTTTAGTTCAGAAGTAAAAGAGAAAAAGATGATGAAATTTGTTTCAGTGACGATAAGAAGCATGTCTCAAACATGAAACCACTTCATGATTGAATAATTACCTGAAATGTTGTACTTTGTATGAAACAAATTCTGTGCAGCGTGAGTGTCAGACATGTTATTTTGATATTGAAAAGCATTTGCTTGATATCTTTTGGTCTAGTCTGCTAGTGAAGTAGATTCAATATCTATGCAGGAGAAACAATTTTAATCCCTCCTGTGGTGAAAATAATTTAGCGGGAGGAGGAGTGTGAAGACCAGAATGAGGGAAATCCCTCCAATCCCTCCGAGCGAATTGCCTCTTGCATTACAGATAAAATGTGTGAATACATTTCAGAGGCTAACTTCTTCCTCTTCCACTTTGTTCTACATTTTAATGTTTGTTTTATTATCCGCAAAGTTATTAGTCCATTATCAATCCGTGCATTGACTTCTCAATATAACAAAACAATTTAATTTCCTAAAAACTGGTTCCTGTGGTAAGATTATTATCACGCGGCAGTTCAACATTTTTTTTGACATTTCTGCAGTGGAAGCTGAAAAGAAAAACGGATGACCAAGCAGTTTCCTTAACGTTATGGAGCGTTTCATCACCGTGTCTTCCCTCCTCACCGGATCCGCTCTAATTAGCTAACGTATTCGTCTCGTAAAGTAATGACCTTTTTATATCAATTACGGGCCGCCCGGAGGTGTGCGCCAGAGAGCTGTCAGTGTTGCCGCTTTCGCTTGGTCAAAAACACAGGTCAATAAAAAGTCATAGATCATATAAATTACTTAACACCACTTTCATTAATTAAGCCCCCCCCACTTCTGCCTGCAGCCGTGTTAATCAGGGGCATTAGTCCATGTAGTGTGTGTTTAACGGGGGAATTCTGCAGAGGATGCTTGGCGGCAGAATGTTTTGGGTTAATCCTGATTAAAAGACGTGTCTCCGCTCAGCGCGGTTATCAGCCGAGGCGTCATCTTTACGTTTCATCACCTCCCGACTAAAAATACATGTCCTCTCACTTTGTGTCTATTTTTCCCGTCTTGACACCCGCTCCGCCACCTCCCTGCCCGCCTCCTTCCCTTCCTCGCATGTTCTCCTCCCAAAGGGGTGATCTGGACCATCTGGAGGATGAGACGTGGACGCCGTGCGTCAACAACGTCAACGGCTTCATCTCGGCCTTCCTGTTCTCCATCGAGACGGAGACCACCATCGGCTACGGCCACCGGGTGATCACGGACCAGTGTCCGGTGGGAACCATGCTGCTGCTGCTGCAGGCCATCCTGGGCTCCATGGTCAACGCCTTCATGGTGAGATGAAGCAGCGCTGGTATCATCAAGCAGAAAAATGCACAGTGGATGACTTCAAGTCGCAGTTTAAATGTGTGAAACTTGGTCTTGTAATTTCAGTTTATCACGTGTTGTTTTACTTGCAACATAATCGTCCTCAGAAAGAGTTTGTCCGAGTGACTAAGAACGTATTCGGATTCTGAGTCACTCTTTAAATTTTTATGATTGCTTCAGGCAAATAGAAAAATGCATATAATTACTGTTTGACCCGCGGTTGTTTGATTAAAAAGAGCTCTGCTGTCGGTTAAGCCGAATTAAATCACAAGTGAATATATGAATACCGTGCAAACACAAATGACACAAAGTCTGCACAGATGGTTTTTCTCCCTGAAAGGGAGATTTCACTTTGAAGGTGCTGATGAAGCATATTTCTTTTTTTTGCACAATGTAAGCAATCTCTGGATGAGGATGCAATCACACAGCAACACCCGAGCAGGATCATGTTTATGCATGTCTGTGAGCTGGAAGCGGGCCATAATCACCACGGATGGACATGTGGGCCGTTTTTTTTACTATGCATATTAAAAATGATTCAGTCTGAGGATAATTCCAGCGTCACGGGAGGTTTACATGCATCGCAGCCGCATTGAAAAATGAATAAACGAGGCATCGGGATGTTTGGCCGAGGCGCTCACCGTCGGTCATGTAACCCCAGAGGTGCTTGTTCCATCTGCCCTCCGCCAGGTCGGCTGCATGTTTGTGAAAATCTCGCAGCCCAACAAGCGAGCCGAGACGCTGGTGTTCTCCAAGCACGCCGTCATTTCTCTGAGAGACGACAAGCTGTGCCTGATGTTCAGGGTCGGCGACCTCCGCAGCTCGCACATCGTGGGGGCCAACATGAGGGCCAAGCTCATCAAGTCCAAGCAGACTCAAGAGGGTGAGGCAGATCGTGACTTTTACCATTCAGCTGTTGCAAATGATATATTTATCATTTGTTTTATTCGGGGCAATAGCGAGAAGCAAGCCTGTTATCAGAAGTTGGTTCAAATCCTGAGTTTTGGAGTAAAAACCTGAATCCCGAACTGCTCAGGTTGTATCAAAAAGGGAATTCTGTGCAAGAAAAAATGTGTTGAATCAAAATATGTGGATCACTAAGTCCTCTGTGGCCATCCTGGACAAGGAGCCAGAATACATGCTCTTTTATCTGAGCTTCTTCCAGGAGTCCACTCCACTGACAACATCCCCTTTGAGCTGTTATTAATACGAACAAACACAACTTCTGCTCCAACTGTTAATCATGTGACGGCCAATAGCTCATCCCAGGACTTTCTGGCTACATTTTAATTTTTTTTTCATCGTCTGGTAGCATTTATCTGTGGGATCCTCTCCTCCGTCTCCCCTCCAGGTGAGTTCATCCCTCTGGACCAGACGGACATCAGCGTGGGCTTCGAGACCGGCGACGACCGCCTCTTCTTGGTCTCGCCGTTGGTGATCTCCCATGAGATCGACTCCTGCTCGGCATTCTGGGACATGTCGCAGGCCCAGCTGGAGAAGGAGGACTTTGAGATCGTGGTCATCCTGGAGGGAATGGTGGAAGCCACAGGTCAGTATCTGGACTCGACTTCAGAATCTTCGCTTCTGCTGCCTGCATTTAATTAAACTGGCTCGTGCTTAACAAACATAGTTATCACAAAAACAACAGCTATACACTGCAAATGGTGGCAAAAATAATTGATGAAGGCTGCTTTGTGTGATAAAATACAACAACTTAACATTATATCGTGCGAGGAATCATGCCTCCCAATTTAATTTGACAGTAAAGTTTCACTGTGCTCCATATTGTAAATGCATGTTTGGCTGCAACATCTAGAAATAGGCATTAGCAAATTAATCTTGCGGCTGCACACAGCCGACTGATGTTCCACTAATACCATCAATGCTTTACATAAAGCAGACGCTCTCAAACTGTCCATTAGAAAATGAGAGTCCTCTTCCAGGACGTCTCAGCTGAGAGCCGCAATTTTTCGGTTTGAGAGCTTTCCATCTTTTCGTAGTCTTTCAGGAAAATGTGTTGTGATTATGGAGGGAATATTTATTCAATATACTGTAAAACATCGGATGTTTGTAACTGGAAACTGGTGCTCCTTTGGGAAATGCACACAGCACTTGTGTGCTTCTTGTGAAATCATTATTGAACAGAATAAAGCTGAATCCTGTTCAGTACTCAGGCTTATAATTGGATTCTAGCCTGGTTTGGGATTTAACTATTCTCAGGGTATGCATCAGAAGACGTGGGATCTCTAAAATCCAACTCTGAGGTGTTATTTAAAGATAAAAACAAGGATGTAAGGATACGAGCCAGGGGTGTGCAGCGCTTTTTACACATACAGATTGTATCAACCTTAATGGATTTTTTTCTAATAATGAATGTGAAAAAAAAAAAAAAAAGTTCACACAAACAGAAACACTCTGACTTTCAAGTATTATTCCTCAGTGGCCGAGTTTGCCTCTAATCTTATATTAATCTAATCTGATATTCACAGCTGTAATTCTTGACTTGAATTTTTCTCTAAAAACTGCAGGAACTCAACATAACCTTGCAGGACTCTATAATCCGTCAGCATCGTCCTGAAAGGATTCGGATGTGCTGTCGTGTTTACGTCTCTTCTATAATCCCCCCCCCCCCCCCCTCCTCACATTCTCATTCACGCTGCAGTGTGTCTCACTGTCCGCCTCGGGATCCGGCGGGAGATCCGCTGTACATGGGAGCGATTCATGATGTATCTCCGTGAAGTGAAGGTGGCCTCGCTGCCTCCTCCAAATATTGATTCACTCAGACAGCGAGCCGTGTAACAAAGAACGAGCTGACAGTCATAACTCTGCTGCGGAGAGAATATTTATACAACGACAGCTTGCCAATTAAAGTGTTTGTGACTAAATGGATAAATTAATCACGTCTGTGGCCAACAGAGTTGTAAGTGGGCCGCTCTGACTCCTCTGCTTTTGACACAACCCGGCACAAGTCCTGTTTATTGCAGTTTATTTATCACACTGAAAGGAACAAATGCTGCGAGGCGAAATGTGTATTGTGAGCCATCAGCGTATGTGTGTGTGCGTGTGTGTGTGTGTGTGTGTGTGAGAGCAGGGATGACGTGCCAAGCGAGGAGCTCCTATCTGGCGGAGGAGGTGCTGTGGGGTCACCGGTTCAGCCCGATGATGTCGCTGGCGGAGGGCTTCTTCGACGTCGACTACGGCGCCTTTCACCACACGTTCGAGGTAAAGTGCGATGAAGTGGCGTTCGATCTGAAGGAAGAAGATTTATTTTTAGCTCTTGAGCATTTGAATATTTTTGTGTGGGGGTTATGTTTTTTGTCCCTGTGTGTGTGTGTGTGTGTGTGTGTGTGTGTGTGTGTGTGTGTGTGTGTGTGTGTCAAATTCAAGTCTTTCCAGCCTTATGAGACCCAGATTAACACAAAGATCTGAGACTAATAATGACAGATTCTTTTCAGAAGAATTCAGGAATATTGTTTCAAATGACAACCGAAGGAGTCAAACTGTTTTTTGGTTCTAAATAAGGATTAAAATCTTAAAATTGTTGTCTGTGAGAATCCAAAACAGTTGAATTTTGTCACGCATGTATCAAAAACACACACATCATTTCACCACCTGTGGACTGAAGTGTTGATATTTGAGAAGAGAAAACTGAATCCACTCTCCCTCTGTTATCCCTATTCCTGTCTCCACCTACATGTGCAACCGGCAGCTCCATTCTCACGTTCTCTTGGGGTCGATGAAAGGCATTCTGGGAAGTGAAGTGCCTATTTCATGTTTGTTTCTGTGGGGGAAGAGAACTGTGCGAATCGCCGACTGGTGGCATTTAAAGCTCGATGTCAACAAATGGAGCATTTCAAATGGAAGAAAATCACTAAAATCTCTGTGATTCATTTTCAGCGTTAACCTATCAGACTTTCTTCTTTTTAGAGACGGAGAAAACAGTGACTCACTTAGAAAGCAAAGGGTGAACCGAACAGCCACGTTTTGTCAAACGTGCTTGATTACATTTCAGCACTTTAAGTTGAATCAACACTTCCTGTTGCTGGTTTTGTGAACCCCCCCCCCCCCCGCAGGTGGACACGCCCTCCTGCTCGGCCCGGGAGCTGTCGCTGGCCGCCGCCCGACTCGACGCCCACCTGTACTGGTCCATCTCCAGCAGACTGGACGAGGAGCCCACCCTGGCCAACCAGGCGGCCAAGCAGCCCGACAGCGGCTCGGCCAACAGCAAGGGCGGCGAGCCCACCTTCATCGTCGGGGAGATGACCGACATCCAGGAGCAGTCGGGGCCGGGCGAGCTGAACGGCAGCGTCACCACCGATCAATCGGAATCCGAGGCCTAGAACAGAGGAATGTTTACACAGACCTGCAGTATATCTCCGCCACATCACAGTTACTGTTCGCAGACCTTTTCTTTCCAGGCAGACGAGTACCGGTAGTTTCATTAGGCTGAGTTCTGCACCAAACGCCATATCTTACGTTACCTTAAGAGAGAGTCTCTTTCTTGATATTTTGTCCTTTCTTTGTACGTTTGTCTTTGTTACACGTGTACTGTATGTGTACTCTTATTTCTTTGGTTTGTTGTGTTAGCTCCAATCACCCTTGCCTATATCTATATTTAAATGACAATACTATGCTTTCGATGGGGTCGACAGAAGTGGACCGAAGCAGAATGTTAACCAGAAAAGAGAGACGACAAGGTGTGCAGAGTGTATGGATTGTTGGCTTTTAAAATAGGTACAGTGCATAGATGCTTTATTTTCACCTGCACACTACTAGATAGTAAAGAGGTTCAGACTGTAGAGACCTCGCATTTCCTAGATGCAAAGATTGTCCTTGGATCTTTTGACCCCCCCCCCCCCCCCCCCCCCCCCCCCCCCCCCCCCCCCCCGGTTTCGATGGGTTGAGCACAGCGGCCCACAGCTGCCGGGTTATGTGTCTGCTCCCCAAGAACCTTCACTTAAAAACAAAACCATCATCTGGTGCTAGACAAAACGTGTCTGGAAACCCTTTAGAGATGTATCACTGAACACCACAGCTAGTTTCCTGCCCGGAGAGTAAACTCTGTCTTGTCTTCAGGGGGCGCAGGGCGTTGCGTTGAACAGGGGGACCTGAGACAGGTTCGCTGGCACTCGGGCGCGTTTGTGGCTTTGTGTGTAGCACACGGGTTCTCGTCTCTCGTCTGTGCCCCCGGACGCCCACCCCCCCCCCCACTCCGCCAAGTAGAAATGGTCAAAAGCACAACAGTGTCCCGCTCGGCTCGGCCCAAAACTCCTGCTTCTGCTGCTGTGTATATATGAATATGTGTGCCATTTTTACTTGATGTTTTTAATATTTAATATGACACATCAAATAGAGATAATAAAGGACAGTATATTCCAGAGCAACTCTCACGGATTGTGTGTTGTTTTGAGGGCGAGCTTCAATAACGAGATGTGGGGGTCAACCCAAGTCACCGACGGATGAATGAATGAATGGATTTAGCAAGGAACTTGCACCTGTGATTGGAACTAAACACTTGGGTTCTGGTACATCCTCAATCACAGTATAGTCTTAATGCTCATGCTGCATTTTAACCTTTCATGCCGCACTTACTGAAATACATTTAACTCTATTGTGTAAAAACCATAAATGCACTTATTGCATTTATTGAAAAGCGTTAGAGTGATGAAACTGAGACATATTTCATATTTTCTAACTCAAAAAGACCTCAGTAAAATCTTATCTGAACCACATGATGTATTATTTGCAACAAAAAATAAAGTGACTGAATGGGATTTTTTTTAATGCATTTTACCTGACCTTCATTGATCTTGCTGAGAGACTTTTTACATGGCCATAATTGCACATATTTATGTGCACAGTTGTGTTGTTAAAGCCTTTTTAAAAATACATATTTATTTTTTTTTAAGTTAAAACCTTCTCTTCCTTACAAGGAGAAAGATGCTTTGCAAAAACATTACTGCAGCACCTATTTCAGAATCTAGCTAGTTACTGTAAATCATCATGGATTCTGTGACTGTCAATAAGTTGCAATTGTAAAATTGGGAGAAACAGGCTGAGCTGTGTTCAGAAACAAGAACTTAAATGTATGTGCAAAGTGCTTTTTTCAAAATATAGTCACAAGGTAAGCTACATTTTAACCACAGGATGGGTTTTCACATGTTCAGTTAATTCATATCTGTATAAATATCTATGTTGAAAACACATAACTTAAAAAAAATAACATTTAAAAAAATTACAGCGCCAACTTGTTTTGAACAAGTGCAAAGAAAAAGCTGGATACTTTTTGGAAAATAAAAAACAAGCATTGATTTTTTTTTTTGTTCAAACAAGTTTGAATATTAAGAGGAAATTTTTCAATTGTAAAAGTAGGGGAGCAGATTACACACTTAAGTAAGAATACTCATGAAAGCATAATTACCCAAAACATGTGGTAACTAAAGTATTTGTACTGTATTCAAGTTTTTAAATCTTAAAATCAACACTGAACTAACATCTGAATCAGCAAAACATCACATTTATTTATTTTATAGAATTTATCCAAACTGTAAGTATGTATAATGTTCACTAAGTAAAAACATCAGACTGTGCACAGTGATGAGTTTTTAGTTTTATTCATTCACTTAATATTTGACTAATAAAAGGACAAAAAATGATCTAATTTGATCTGTTTTGTTCACATTTATGATCGAGTGGTTTAATTGAAGTTATCAAGACCTGGAAATGACAATAATTAATTGCTGAAGCGTCCCAAAGTAAGTAAGTAAAGTTTATTTATAAAACACTTTTCACAGACAAAATCACTAAGTGCTGTACCGAGCAAGGCAAAAAGACAATATAAGTTATACATAATCATTAGGAATCAATATATTTGTTCATTAATAAAGGAGGTTTTGCTCTTGGTTACTTTTCTTCACAGAATACCTCTCAACAGAATGTTATTAGGTTGTTTTCTCTTGTTATTCAATCTCTGAAGCACTTTTTGATTGTATTAATCTGAGTAAAACATCTTTTATAACTGGAGCTTGATTGATTGAGCTACATAATAAAACAAAGTGGGGATTCAGTGTCTTTAAAGTCACTTATCCAGAGGCTTAAAGTTTTGCCGGATTGCTTGGATAAGCACATTTTTGCCCCATTAATCAGCTGTTACACTGAAAGCCCCTGGTTAACTAATGGTCCGTATTGAACTTCTCATCTCAGTCTCCTGTAAAGCTGCACAGTATGATGTATCTCATTAGAAATTCAGAGCTGTAGGCGCCATGAGAAGTCAGCATATTGGGTTACCAGGCAGAATCTTGGCTTCAGGAAAAAAAAAAGGAAAAAAAGAAAAGAAAAGAGAAAAGAAAGAGAGAAATGTCTTTCTGTAGTTTGGCCACTAGATGGGGATGAAGCTGACACATACACGTATACACACACACACACACACACACACACACACACACACACACACACACACACACACACACACACACACACACACCCTCCTCCAGCCAGTCACACAGCCCTGCTGGTGTGTAATGAGATGGGGTCCCCATCTCAGCTGTCTCCTAGGCAACCAGGGCTGGGGACAGGGAGAGGGCAGAGTGTGTGTGCATATATATATGTGTGTGTGTGTGTGTGTGTGTGTGTGTGTGTGAGATTATGTGTATTTGAACTGGACCCTCACATCTGATGGCTGGTTTATTGAGGATGATCTCTCTCAGAGCGGATGTGATGTTTCATTCTCAGATCTGTGTAACAGCAGAAGGCGATGCCGCTCGGCAGTGACCTTCACGCCAAAAAAGCACAAACGCCCTTGACATTGAAACTAAGTCAGGAGGGAATTTGGTTTCTGTGCGTTTTTACATATAGGGAGGACAACACGGACATCATCAAAGATGTGGACAAGCAGAAGAAGCGACACAAAAACTAAAAGAACCTTTTCCACATCATGACACACGAGCCGCCATGACGGGGACCGGACAGGTTTTGTTTAAGAGCGAGAGGCTAAATGCATGTTCAATAGTTTCCAGTGATTTCCTGTTCGCCCCACAGTTGAACCCCTTGTGCCTTTCCCAGGTTCTAATTCTGATTTTAATGAGAGGCTGTTTTGCATGATCCCCGCTGAGGTGAAATCAATGTTTCTCTTGATGGGAGGAAGTCATGACAGCCGATGAAGGCAAAGACAGGGGAAAAAGGAAAAACATAAAAAAAAAAAAAAAAAAAAACATTTTTCAAAAATATTTTCAATGATACACTGACCGATATTTAAAAGAGGAAACTTTCACTGATCGGTAGAATCCAATCAACCAGTCCTCAGTGAATTATCAGGGTGCAATAACAAGCTGCTGGATAGACCATTTCAAAAAACTTTGATCAACAGAAGGTCATTACTTTGAAATGATCTCACAATCCTGATAAAGATGCAAATTCATGCATGAAACAAAGTCAAGATCATCATGATGTGCTTAAAAACTGCTCTTGGTTGGAGAGGAGCTGTTTTTTTTCCTCCACAATTTTCCTGAAACAGTCCAGAAATACACATTTAAAGCTAATCGGTGGCCGTCTTCGGCTCATTTACAGTAATAAAAACTTTGGTAACCGCACAAATGAGCTACAAACACAATCGAGCATTCAAAAGTGAACCATTTAAGACATTTAATATACGCCATGCTGCAGTGCTGGGGAGTTACTTTTCTCTGAAAAAGGCAGAGTCATGATTCTGTTCGATGAGATTATTCAGTTTCTCTTATGAAGAGCTGGGCTACAAACCCTGATCGACATCAGTTCATTTATTTTTCAGTTCTTCGTGTGTCATCGCTGATTCAAATCGTGATATCTCCACACCGTGAACCAATTTTCAGCCGTTTGAAAAAAGTATCTTCTGTGTAGTCGTAGACGGTGAAAACCAAAATCTGTTAAAAGAATAACATTGGTCTTCTTCATGCACCTAGAAAACTGGTGATAATACACGTGATCAAAATGCGTTGTTCAATGAAGGTTTTAGTTTCAGATTTGCTGCCATCTAAATGAATATAAAACCGTCCTCTCTACCTTCCTCCAGCTGATGGTTCTTGAGGAGCTGCATGCATTCCCAGATAGGTGAGGGCAGATTACAGCCTGGACAGGCCCTGAAATTCAAAAGGTCAGTCATAGGGACGCCACTCAGTTTTTATCCTACAACTTAAAAAGATCACTATTTATCGTTTTTACGTTTGTTTCAGCACGATGGAGGAGTCCACTCCCGGTGCCGAATGGCCAAAGTCGCGCGTCTTTTTAGTTTCTCTGTTGGACTCATCTGAAATCATTGAATGTGTTTTCACAAAGTTCTGCAAAAAGCCTGATAACGACAAATTTGTTGCGCTTTTGGTTGAAACCAGTGAAACTACAACTGTGTTTGACTGTTACCTGTGATAAAAGAAGTGTTTTCTTAACTTCTTCAGACAAACATAAGAGACGAATCTCATATATTTGGCTTCACGTTCACATGAATCCACACGAAGCTGTCCAACAAATACATGTCGGCTCATTAAAAAAAAAAACCTTAAAAGAAGTGGATAAAAACCACACAGAGTCATGCAAGAGATAAAGTTTAACAGAAAAATATCATGTCTGTGATTTATAATCATCTGGTGACGAAGGTAAAAGCCAGATCCTTAAAATGCCAGATCAGAATGAGGAATGGAGATTACCTCATCCTCCTTCAGCTGCAAAAACCCTTTGAAATATATACAGAGGCGGACTGATAGTTTTACCTGCTCCTGTTAATTGTCCCTTTTTCATGACTGTTTCTTTACTGCGTGAACCACAAGGCCCCATTATAACACTCCAAAGCCACCGACCTTTCATCAGGAACTTTCTCCCACTGTTCTGCTGATGGGAAAAACATGCAGCAACACCTCGTGTTCGTGTAATGACTTTAATCCAAAGTGAGATATTCAGAACCCGAGAGCAGCTGCTTTTAGAATAAGGACAATTACGGCACATTCTTCAGTGCTGTGAATGTGAAGCCTTAAATGCACCGGAGTGGAGCTCGCCTTCAGATCCAAGGAGAGGCGCCCGAACTTACACAGTTCCTCCCCCGTGTATCGCGGGGGCCTTTAGCTGATGGCTCTAAAAGTAGTAAATTAATATCTGAGACCTGCACCCAGTTAAAGCCCCCCTGCCGTGAGCTGAAAGAGGAGTTGGACCACCCACTGCATCACGCTCCAGTGTCTGAGAGGGCCGACGGAAATGGCAAAGTCGTTCTGCACCCATCAAAGACTGCAAGACCACGTCTAGTTAAATCCGCTTCTGGAGGAGGTTTAACCCTCCGTTGGCCGAGGTAACTTCCTCATTTCCTGATTTGTCTGAAACGTTAAGCTTGTGCAGGATTTCAGACTTCAGTGTGAAAATGGTGATAAAGCACATTAATTCTGGTCTGAAGCAAGAACAAACTAGAGGGAACAAAATTGAAGAACCTTCTACATATAACGATGAATATTACAAGTTAAAGTCTGTCAGGTTTTGATTTAACGTGTACACACGTTTGGCAAAAAAAAAACGTTGTGAGAGTTTAAAAAAACTTTACTTCTTGCTTCCAAAAACAATATACTTCTTGTATTTGAACTGAGGCTTTTCACATTCCAAGCTTGACATTCATAATTCTTTCAATTTTTGTGTTTGTATGTGCGAAAAGACAAAAATGGGTCAGTATTTGACTTTAATAAAGATTATGGGTCTAAACTCCAGTGCAAAAGTTAAAAGAAATGTCAAATTTGATTATTGAAAGATTATTGAGCATCTTTAAAGGAGATGACAACGGATTTCGTACGCATGCTCACTGCAGGATTTATATTATAGTAACAAAAGATGTAAGCTGGTAAGATTAGAAGAGGAATTGAAGTCTTTCAATCTTCAATACTTGACCAAAAAGTTCAAATACACAGAAGCCACCCTTTGTTAAATGATCACAGTATTATGGAGGGAAAGCAATGATAAAAAGCAACATTTTCAAATGCTGCTTTATTGCCATTTAGATCCAAATATAAAGATAATGGGAATATTAATGTGTTGTAGGAATGGTTTCCAATTTTTCAGTTTAAAAAGGTTTCAATTAAATACAAAAAACTCAATTTTTCATTCTTATCAACTAGGAAAAGAATAGCTGTCAATTATTTCAGCAAACTAATGGAAAGTAATGACATCTGTGAAGCATATTTTTAAACGTGGAGAACAGTTTGTTAGGAAGTGAATAAATTATAAGACTGTAATCATAACTCTCTTTATAAGACAGCTTCAGTGGACAAAGAAATACTCACCTATATGAGTTATTTATGAACCAAAGTCACATTTTATTGTTTCAGTATGAATTTTGCAACATGATTCTTTTTGAGAACTTGACATTTTTGAACTCAGCTATCATTTCAAGAGGACTTGATAACTCAACAAAAAAGTTGATTGAAGTTCCATAAACATCAGAATTTCTTTGTTAAACAATTGTTTTTCTGCCATTACAATGCTAAAGATTCTCAGGAAAATGATCTGTAACATGTTCAAACGTGCTGAAATCAGAACACAGAGTTTAAAATACCAACAGGAACCAGAAGCGGGAGCAGATAATCGATGGACAGATAACAAATTCTTACTACAAAGCAACTGTATGATCATAACTGTGTTAGTGTCAGGTGTTCCCTGGAGCAGTTTGAAAATCAGAAGCGGAAACAGACAGCTCTTGATTCACAAACTGCAGAGAAGTACCTGAAATCATGCTGAAAAGCTGCAGGAAGCAGACGCGGTGGCGCGCATGCTGCTGTGCTTTTTCTGCATGAACGTGGTGTGAAATGCCTTCCAAGCGGAGACGGCCAAGTGAGGATGAGTTTAGCAGAGTGTCAGCCGACTTGGACGTGTCTTGGCACGGGAGGAGCAAATATAAGCTGGCTCTGGCCCATGTGTGGCTTCCACATTCGGCTGTGTGTTTAAAGACGTGGCCCCGGATAAATCTGGGATGAAAATCAGCTGCAGTTAGCGGCGCCCATGTTAGCTTTGAGCCAGTGTCAGCCAGGTGCGTCATTTATCATGCCTCTGACAACCGGGCGTCCTAGAATAGGGTCCATATCAGGTCAAGGCATTTTGGCGAACAGGGATCATTGGAGCCGCACTCTGTCTGTTCTGAATAGACCTCATTTACGTGACCATACAGGACAAAAGCAAGCGGATGGGCCAATTACCATTTCTTAATAGCGGAGTGCTTTCTGTTTTATGATCATCCACCTCCACATCGGCAAAGCTGAGATGAGCTGATCATTAATCCATCACGCACGCCGTCTTGAACTGGCTGGGAGCCACCGGCCGTCCAGCACTGGCTGTTCAGGGATGCTCCTCCATGTGGACACATGCCAATCAAAGCACTTTCCTGAATAGGTAAAGAAAACACACACACACACACACACACACAGAGGGTGACCTCCTGAACAGGCTGCAACACTTCTTCATCAGCGAGTGGGTCTCGGGGACGTGCCCGCCGCCCCGTCACTCCCCCGGAGAGAGGGATCCCTCAGAGTGCACCACGCCACGATTGGCACAGGAAGGCCTGAGCCCAGCACATTTAATTAGCCGAGCTGTCTTGGCATTGGTTGGGAGGGGAGGGGGACACACACACACACTGACGAGTCCTCAGCATCACCAAGGGTGCGGTGCTGCTACTGCACGTTTCAAACTTCCAGGATGAAAAGAGACAAATAATAAAGGAGGGGGACTGGGAGATGTAGTTTAAAAAAAAAAGAAAGAAGAAGAAGAATTTAGCAATGCAGCAAACCTGAGCACAAGGAGTGGCTGACCTTTCCATTATGTGGGAGAGATTAAGGTAGAGGAAGCCATACATAAAGCCGCAGTGCTCCACATCTGTACTTATCATTCATATGCAAGAGTGAATGGTGGTGGTGCTGCTGGTGGAGGATGAGGAGGAGGAGGAGGAGGAGAAGGAGGAGGAGGAGGGGGTGACTGTTGCTATGAAAAGTTAGGAGAAACAGTTTGGAAGAAACCATTCTGACATCCCCTTTTCTATAGCTGCGTGCATGTGAGGAGCCCACCCCACCTCAGCTGTAGTGAGGAGAGCCCAGTCCAGGCAGCCAGCAACCAGCGCGTCTGTGCCTACCAATCGGCATGCTCGGCTCAGGCGGTGTGCAGAGTGAAGCTGCGCGCAGGGGAACTGCGACGGCCGCGCCAAGCATCTTCCCAGGTATGCGTCTCTCTCCCCCTCTCGCCCTCTCGCTACGCCCTTATTGCATTTTGCAGCCTTACGGCATCCCTGCTGCATGCGTGTTCCCGGCTTCACGTCGGCCGATATCTAGGGAGGGGTTGCTGCTGCTTTTCTGCTTTTTTTTCCCTCCTCCCCATCATTTCTGTGTCTGTCTTTTTTTTTTTTTTTTTTTTTGCATGGCTCACGTAGCTACCCTCCGTGGTAGCGCAGGTCTTGGTAAACACTCAGTCAGCGAGGACGCATCTGCAAAAAAAAAAAAAAAAAAAAAAAAAAAAAAAAAAAGCCTAACTGCGCGTCAACTTGCACACACCTCAAAATGTTCGCCCTTTCGACACATCCGCGCCGCCGCCGCTCCTGCACGAGAGGCGGCGGAGATCAGCGCTCATGCACCGCTGTACTGCGTTTGCATTCGTCTTGGAAACATCTCTCCCCCCCCCCCCCCCCCCCCCCACCCCCCCATCCCTCCTTTTAAAATCCGTGCACAGCGGTGGCGATTTGGCCAGGAACATGCGTGTATTCTCCAAGTTGCAGCGCGTGCAGGTAGAGGCGTTTTTTTCTCCCCCCCCCCCCCCCCCCCCCCACCTCCCCACCTCCCCGGGTAGGCGCGGGACTTGCGGCACTGGCTGGAAGCAGGTACACAGCGTTTGAAAAATCATTTCATAGCAGTCAGTTTCATGTAGGCTGCTGCCACATAAACACTGCGGCGGGCTGTAGCTGGGCTGTAACGCCTCGCGCGGCATATATATATAATACATAAAGCAACTACCTCTCTGTATCACAACAATGATGTTTTATTAATAGCTGTGTGTTATGATACGGCGGATCTATTTCGGATCATTATTCATTCATTGAGTGACGGTGAGCGAGATGTCATAGACTTACACTTTTAATCAGGAACGTGCAGAACTTGGGCTTTAAATCAGTTTGCATAAGCTGTTTTTTTCTTTTTTCTTTTTTTTTTTTTAAACCCTGTCTTTAATGATTCTTCCTGATCTGGCGCGCTGTGTTTTCCCTGTCACTAGGTAAGATGTAGGTACACTCCCTGAGCAGTTAGGGTGGTGCTGCCTGCTACTGCTGATGTGTTACAGTGGCCACTACCTGTGCATGCAGTCTTCTAGGCCTAGATGTACTCTGGGGGCCTCTCTCAGCCCCAGGGGAGGGTGCATGGGTGGGTGATCATCTCTAAAACATACATATTTATTTATATTTTAAAGTTTTCATTCAATTCATCCTCAACTCACAAGCTGAGCATGTTTTATTTTTTTTTAAACAATGTGCAGGAAAGTTTGTCAATGTGTGTTCCTCACATTAAGAAAAAAAAAAGAGACACAATCTGTCTTTGCAGAAGCAGAAAATGACCCAACTCCTAATTGCAGCAATTTGCAAGCTAATGAACGGCCTCAGCAGCAACTTTCACAACAGCCGACCTTATTATTTGCCCTCTTCGCGCGTACATTTTGTCAAAGCCACCGGGATCTCGGTCACCTGCGCGTCAGAATACAGTTGTGTCATAATTATTAATGGTAGTTTTGTTGTTGCTATGCAAAAAAAAAAAAGTGATCATGTGCCACATTTTCCACTGCAATCATTTGAAGGTGTGACCTTGTCAAAAAAAAGAGCCACTCTGTGTGTGTGTGTGTATATAGGTGAATGTGTGTGTATGCATGTGTGTGTGTGTATACTTTCTTCGCTCTGCTGCTCTCTGATAAAACAGTGTGAAAGGATGCTACTTTCTATATAAAGGTCCAGCTTCTCTGATCATGGCGGCTTCTGGATTTCACTAATTCCAGAAGCCCTTGACTGGATTTTTACATTTTTGCTGCATTTTCTACCCGTAAAGACTTATACGCCTGATATCGGCGTGCTGATTTGAGTCAGCGAGGATGGCTTTACTGCATTGTTAAAAGTGTTTTCACTTGTGTTGTCCTTGGAAATGTGGTCCAGCACAGTGCTGTCTTAAAGTCAAGACTTTCAGCTGAGCTTCACACATCTGCTCGGGGTTCATTATCGTCGGGCTGTGGAATTACAGTGAATCATACGGCATGAAAAAAAAAAAAAAAAGCTCCCTCGCCGGGGGCCGCTCCTGACTGCAAAGTCGGCAAAGTTGTAAAGTCAGAAATGTTAAGGTCACCTTAAGGTCAAGAGGAGACGAGAGAGTTTTCCAGTGGATTTTAAAGTGATAATCTGTCCTGTAATAAACCCTCCATCAGTCCTTGATCGTTTAATTGATTATCTGTGAGATTTATTGGTTTTGGTAAGGTTTGTTCATCTCTTGTCCAATTCAGATCCTGCCTTTCTGAACGAACCGTTAAACTGCTATAATACACACAGTACAAATATTTATCAGTTCAACATCTTGTGTCGTTTGTGTTCTTCAGGATAATAACTTGAATATCTGTTGTTTTTTTTGTCTGTGGAACAAATACTAATATGATGACGCATTTGATCTGAAAAACTTAACTTGGCTTGATTCCTTTTAACAGAGAGGACGTTTAACTTTTCACATCATGTGATACAAAGACTGAACTGGATGCTTTAGTCATTCTAAACATTAACATCAGAGTTGAACTGCATCGCTCACTCATAATTGCACTGTATAGAAAAGACTTGAAATTAGTTTTGAGATAAGCCACAGCCTCTTTTGATTCAAAACAGACTAAATAAAACACATTTTTTTTAAACGTATTGATCTATTCAAACTGGTTGTTTTTCTTCATGCATGCATGACAACATATATCTGATTTAATCCAGAGAGAGTCAGTAAAAAGTTATTATTATCTGATCTGAGCCACCAGTTTTTAACTGGATATCTGACTAACTTTTCTCAAATGACCTCCATCTGTGATTTATCTGCTTTGAATCAATAAAAATAAAGATGATATGAAAAACGTACCGCGGATCAGTTCTGACAAAGCACAGCCAAACTCCAAATGAGAAGTGTGTATCTCTTATTTTAAGAGGAATGCCTTTAATTCAACACTGTGCTTGTCCTTTACGTGACACCTTCACTGTGGAAAAGGAAACACGAGTCCAAACATGATTAGCCAAAATGCTAATGTGTGCAAAGCCTTTGATCACCGTGTTCCTGTTTTATAAGCCATCCACTGTCATCTGCAGGCAGGACAGACTGTTATAGCCGCTAATTAATACATCAGCCAGGCTGACACACACACACGCACGCACACGCACACACGCACGCACAGCTACTAAAAACTTAGACCTATAACTTTCCCTCCTGGTTGCTACATATTGAGAATGAAAACAACTTGTCGACTCTGCAAATAATTTTCTTATAAAAATCAAATTAAACAAAAAAAGTAATTTTAAACTTACTTTTTTTGCAAAGTTGCCACGATACCTGAGGTCTAGACATTAAATATGAGAACTTTTACATGAAATACTATAATTTTGATTGAAAATGTGGTCGCTGCACATAGCTAAATCTGATTTTCTGACATTTTATAAACCAAACCAGTCAGTTTGACACAAAGTTAATGTAGAAAGTGGTGTTTATATAATAGTACATCACTTAAAGTCTGAGTGAGGCTTCAAAACTTGAAAAAAACTGTGGCGGCTTTGTTACTGAACACCTTCAGTGATGGCCACACCTTTCCCTGTGGGAGTCAAATTTTATTTTAAGTAGTTTTGAACAACAAAGTAACTGATATTTTGAAGAGTGGATAAATATACTTGAACCATATTGCAGATTATAATCCCATTTGAAAGGCAGGTTGATGTTTTTACATGGGATCGGCAGACAATTAAAAAAAAAACCCTAGCTCTTCTGGTGCTATTTTGAGCATTTGAATCCTTTTATCTGAATTAAAAGAGTAAATCTTGAGATAAAGTCAGCAGAGTTATAGTTTTACACTGAAACTAATCATTGAAGCTATAATTTTGCTTTACCATCAATCCACTTAAATAAATTCAGTTCTAAAACTGTGTTTCAACGTAATGATCTCATCTATTTGTCACTTTTGTGATTTTGTTTAAAAAATGAAAAGTATCCTGTTGGGATAAGGCATTCTCTCCTCTCAGGTTAACTTTTTTCCTCTTAGTTTCCTTAACACGTTTAATTTTTTGTTTGCTCGGTGAGTTTTATCTCAACTTTAACCAGACATCATAAATCTGATGCTGACTAAGTGCTTGATATTGAATGCCTGTGTTTGTCAGCATACAGATGATTTGCAGCTGTATTAAATCAGCATGAGAGCAAAGTGAAGATTCAACTGTTTGTTTATCTGACACAGACCAGTGAAGAGGAATTAGTATTTATTCTAATATATGCCTTTTAATGCTTTTGTTAAGATATTTACAGTTATTAATAGATGCCTATAACAGTAGAACTTCTCTTTATGATAACCATTCCAGCTAGAACCTGCATGTGGGCCGTCCAACAAAGAGGGAAAAAAAAAAATCATTATATACATAGTGCTTTAATGTGAGGGGAACCGCTCTCAATTGGCCCATTCCTAGATTAGACAATGGTTTTAGACACTTTGGAGGGATGATAAAATGGCTTTAGGAGGGACAAAGGGTGTGGCTGACAACACACATTTCTTGGCTCGTCGGCTGGGGCGAGGCTTCAGTAATGTTCACGCAATTAAACCGCACAGAGTATTCTGCACCATTGGAAATCATACGAGTACGCCACGTTTCACGATTATGTGGTTAATTTATGCTGAAAAGAGTAAGAAGCAGAAAGGCAGTTGTAGTTTTAAACAGTCTTTCCCGTGTTCCCTCTTCCCTTCCCTGTCTTCTCCTCAGTGATGGCCTCTGCTGAGCAGCCGTGCTCCAGCCTCCACCAGCAGCACTGCGCATAAGGCAACACGCCCACCTTTGCCCTCCTGCCCAGAAGTGAGAGAGAGACACCACCATGTATAGCGTGGAGGACCTCCTCATTTCACACGGATATAAATTGCCCAAGAGCGGCCCTCCGTCTGCCACGCCTTACGAGAAGCGCCCCGCCGATTGCCAGCGCGAGCTTGTGGACAACAGGGCTGGCCGGGGCACGCTGAACGGGTACGAGGTGGACCGGGGGGCGTCCATCACAGGCATCTACAGCAGCAGGCAGGCGCTGGTTAAGAGCTACCCCGTCACAGACAACGAGCTCGGGGAAAGGAACCAAAGGAGAAAAGAAGCTGGCATCGGTATCCTAGGTGACGCTCAGCCCTTGGGTGATTCTCTCGCTACAGATAGTGGGTGAGTGGTTCTTTTGCAATCCCGCACACCCTTCACCTTCCCTTTTTTTTTTTTTTTTTTTTCTCCTCCCCTCGCTCCTGTTCTCACTGGGGCCCCTTCAGTATTGCATGCAAAACTGAGTCTGCACTGCGCAGGGTTTTTTTTTTTTTTTCCTTCCCTCCCTCCTCTTCCCTTCCCCTCCTTTCAGAGCTGCAGAACACTGTGGCTGCAGCAGCACTTCTGACATGTCTTATGCTGGGATATGAGGAATTATGAAAGGTGCCTTTGCGCCGGTTTCAGCTGTTTACACGCCTTGACAGAGGCGTGCCTGGCATCTCCGCGGAGCCCACCCAGGCACCGGTTTGGTCTCCACAGCCTCGGCCAGGCGGGCAGATGTAAACAGCAGCAGTAGACAGAGAGCAAACTGAGGAGGACTGAACATGCCTCAAGACAAGCGCGTAATCACTCCACTGTAAACACTGGCACACTGAATCACGCCCAGCACGTGCTCTGTGATGTAAGCATGTTGCTGGGCAAGTGTGCACAGCGCGGCTCCCCTCAGCCATACAGTAGCATATGCTGCTGAGGATGATCCATTGACTTTGCTGCCTAAATGAATGAGCACAATGACTACCAGCGATTCAGTGCAGTGCAGATGTTAGATAGCGCTTTTTAAAAGACTGCATCTAGCAATTTTTTTAAAAATCCATTTCCATCATGTTTTCTAATGTATATATTAGAAACATA
Source organism: Salarias fasciatus (assembly GCF_902148845.1). Classification (NCBI taxonomy): domain Eukaryota; kingdom Metazoa; phylum Chordata; class Actinopteri; order Blenniiformes; family Blenniidae; genus Salarias; species Salarias fasciatus. The sequence continues at coordinate 9,764,985 of NC_043762.1, forward strand.
TGCTTAAATGGATTTAGATTTCAGGGATGCTTTTTTTTTTATGTATCTGGCTGTATCACTGCGTTTTATAATACAGATCCACAGCATAGTGAAGAATTTAGTCATTGATTCATTTCATCTAAAGGACTTGGTGATTTTTATTTAAATTGTAACAGGGATTTTAAGCCCACATGCTCCCCTTCATTAAAACAGTCTGTCATCTCGGCAGCTTAAAACGTGCGTGGATGTGAGTGACTGATGACCTGGGGGATATTCAGGGATATTACAGTGTTTGCTCTACCCAACAACAGCAAGGAAAAAAAAAAATCTAGGACAGCTTAACAATTTCATGAAATCTAAAATGAAAAAAATCTGATGCATTTCTCTTTCTTTCAGTGGGGATCTGTTATTATTCAGCATACAATTGCAAAAAAAATATATATATTGTTTTGGCACTCCAGCATATAATTCAGCTATATCCTAAATGGGAGAGGTAAATATGCTACCGTAACTAAAATTACCTTCAGGCAACACAGCCTTATCACACTGCAATGGAAACACAGTTTTGAACCTGCCAACAGTCACTCGTCACACTGCTGTCATTTTATATTAATGTCATCACACATTTTTAAATTATACCGATGCTTTTCATTGTACATGTTCACCCTAGCTACAATTAACAGGTCTTTTTCTGCCAATTTTCCCCTGAATGACTGTTTTTCTGAAAAATCCAAGTGGTTATATTATATGTATTTATATATAGAATGTATTTTAGTGTTTTCCATATGCAGGTTTGAAATAAACTACTTCAGTTCAATTCAAAACTCTCGATACTTGATATTTTGAGGTATGTGATAAGAAAATAAAAAACAGAGAGTCCTTCTTCCTATTCCGTCAAATCAGGTAATAGGATGTTTAACTAAGAGCCACAGTCATCGTCCAAATGACCAGCTTCCAATATAAGGTCAGCACAATTTAATATGCAGATCATATTGCGGTCGCATCACAATTTCATAGTGTCTTCGAGGGACTTTGGAATTGCTGACTGAAGCACTTCTGTCTCGTATGTGCTGGCACTCGTTGATTAAGATGTCTTCAAAAGGCAAACTGCCAAAGCCAATACTCATGCTTGGTGCTGACATGGACATGTTACTTCCATCTTTAACAAAACTATAAATTCTAAAGAATGATCTTCTAGATTCTAGATTCACGTAGACTTAGCTCCTATTTCCTCTTTTCAGTGTCACTGCTCTCTTATTAATGCTTGATTTTTTTTTTATGTGTTCATAGGTTCTACGATGTTCCTAGTTTGACTTACTCAGAGCCACTGAGCCATGAAGAGAGGGACGTTTCCTACTGGCGGAGGCGAGGCCAGGACTTCAGCATTCTTCTGGACTATGCTGATGGCCGAGAATTGAGGGCCTCTGCTGGAGCATGGAGACCCCAAGCCTTGATCACAGCAGAGGAATACAGGGCAGAGAGGCAAGCGCAGCAGCTATGGGAGGACATTTCCTGGTTGAGAGATCCAGACGCTGGCCCCGGCCAGCTAAGGGTGACCGGGGAGAGGAAGTGCCAAAGTCTTGGTACAGAGGAGTGGAGGCCTGCTGTGGGCCTGGGGCGGCAGCTGTCGGATGGGGATGGGGAAAGGTGGGCTCAGGAGCAGTACCGCCTAAGGACACCTGAGGGTTTTTTCCATCCTCGAACTAAAGCAAAGTCTCAGTCTCTCCCCAGAGTTTTGTCACCTGATAGAAATGATAGTCGAGAGCTCATTCCATCAAGACCCAGCCTGCCAGACAGACAGAGGCTGAACAGCACTGTATTCTCTGGGCCCTACAGTAGATACATATATAGTGGTGGTCGGGACAGGTGGGGTAGAAATATCGGGCCAAGCAGCCATGTTGCACTTTTACCAAAGCCCAGGTTCAGTAGGCCTTTAAAGCCTCCGTCATATGAGATTCACCAGCAGACTAGGGGTAGCGCAGAAATGCTTGCGATAGACCAGGGTGCCAAACAAAAAGACAGGTCAATTTACTACCCAAGAGTCGGGGACCTGAGACATGACTATTTCGCACAACAGTCTGCCCTCACTGGAATGGAGCCCCCAGGCTACATCCCACCCCCATCTTATAGGAGAGCCCTACCCCCAAGAGCAGTTTCCATGAACCGCAATGAAATGGCAAACTTAAGATGGCGGGCAGAAGCTTTGCAGATGCCCATGTCAGATCCTGGAAGGTGGTTTTCCAGACAGACAAGTGGCTCATGGCTAGAACAGTATGGTGAACGTAGCATGTCCTATCGAAAACAGGTACAGGTACACTCTGGACATGAAGAACAACCAAGTCATGCCCGTCAACTACCCACTGAAGACCCAAGAGTGAAGCAAATCTCAGGAGGGCCTGGCGGAAATTCTCTGACTGACTCAGACAAGATACGTAACATCAACAAAGAGATTCCGTCTGCTAAGATTTTAGGACAATCTACAAATGATAGTGCCTTTCCTCCCCAGTCGGGGTCAGCTCTCAATACTGAAACCCGAAAAACAGCTCCCAATGACAACGAAAGCAGTACTCGATGGTGCAACAGGGGTATAAGAAAAAGTGAAAGTGTTGGTCCTGAACAAAGCCGTAGTCAATTTTTTCCTTCGTCTATTCTAGGTAAACCACCACCTCCACCATGCAAGCCAGCTGAGCAGGGTGTCTCTGAAACAGTGACAGAAGTAAAAAAGGTAGAACAACCTGAACCACCTGAGAAAGACAAAACCAAGAATCTCAAAAAGAGGCTTAGTGAAACAATTTTTTGTTTGGTGTCTGTTCCTGTAACTCCACAGCTCACCGGGACAATCCGTGATCAAAATAATAACAATGAGAAGTCACCAGACCCAGCGGACAGTCCGAGTGATAACAAAACTGGCCATTTAACAAACCAAAGTCTCCAAAGCACATCTTCAGCTGAAGCTGAGCTGCAAGCACTAACTGGTAGCATAGCAAGCAGCAAAACAAGCAGTAGAGCGAGTAGCAAAATGTTTAAAAGGTTACCCTGTAGGCCCCCTAAGATAAATCATTACAAAGAGCTGAAGTTGTCAGGATCCTGGCCTGCAAACCAGTATCGAGACCAGGAGACACAAACTAGCCCAGAGGCCCGAAAACCTGCCCCTGAAAACAAGGAAGCACAACAAGAGCCGGTTCCTCCTGACACTGAAGTTACTACTGATAGCAGTTGTGCAGTGGGCACTACCTTCACTTTTCCTCTAAAGGGAGTGAAAAGCTTAAAACTGTCAAGCAACAGCGCCTTCTCCCTGACCTCCACCTTCTCCAACCAGCTGAACAAGAGCACAGCTCAGCAGCCAGCAGTAACACCCTCAGGAAATGTGGAGGAGACCAAACCAGCAGCAAGCAGTGGAAAGGAAGCCTTTGAACAGTTCCTGCTGAAACCAATCAGCCAGAGACCATGGGATGCCGTCAAAGAGCTGGAGACCATCAAAAAAGAAGTACAGGAACAACAACAGCAGAGCAGCAAACAGCCCAGTGTTGATAAGTGCATAGAGGATCTCAATGAGGCCTATAAAGACATATTGGAGCTAGGCACTGCCAGCAATAAAGTCCCAAATGGTTCTGTTCAAATTCCCGAACGTATCAAAATCCGGCTGACATCAGAACCTCTTAACAAGCCCAGCAGCCTTAGGCGCAGTGCAGTAAGCTGGTCTGTTGACCCAGAATACAGGGAAGTGAAGAGCGCCTTCTCAAGGCCAGCCACCAAGTCAGTAACCTTCAGCAAGCAGCTTCGAGAGGAGCTGCCGGTTCCGCCTCGGGAGACAGGCTTCAGAGAATACAGGGTTGTTGCTCATCTTTCACGTAGAAGAAGCAACGATGGCAGGACAGTAAAACTTGACCTGCCAGATGAGCCTATTGAGACACCACTTTGTGACTTCAGTCCAACAACGCACACCACAGCTGCTGAAGTGCCATGGGCCGATAGACAGCCCATGCAGGATGCCTCAACGCTCACTAGCCCTCCCGATTATGAGGACATTTGCCAGACTTTGCGTCAGTCGAGAGACCCTGCCGATGCCAACAAAGCTCCTGCAGGTCATTCAAGAGCAAACAACACAGAATCTCTTCAAGATCTCAGTGCTGAGTCAGAGGAGGAGTGTCCGATTTGTAAGAGAGAACTTGAGAATCAGATGAGACAGGGTCCGTTGCCTCCACTTCACGAGGAGAACAGCTCAGATAGCTCAGTCAATCAGAATGGCAGCCCGCCCCAATGTGCTGCATTAGAAAGTCCATCAGAGGATTCAAAAACAGAGGAGCCAAGTAACTCCATTTCGAAACAGTCAGGGTCTGACCTGTGTCCTGAAACAAAAGAGCAGGATTCACTGACGCAGGAAAATGCAGAAGAGTGTGAAAAAACAGACGACGTAAAGGCAGAAAACTTGGATAGTCCAGACATGGTTGATCCTGCTGAGAATATACCAGCAACTGGAGCTGCAGAGGAGATACCCTCTGCATCTACAATATTGCCACCTGATCCGCCAACAGAAGTCCAAGTCACAGAGCAACAGACTGTTAATGAAACAGAAACTAAGGATGTAGCGTTAGAAGACAGTGAAGCCATTGCAGGAGACAAACCTGAGAGCGACACAGAAAAACACACGGCTGAAGTGAAAAGTGAGGAACAAAGCGATACAACGTCTGACAACACGAAGGAGCAAGAGAAGAAGCCATTAGCTGTCCCAGAGCATAGAGTTGGTCTGCGGACTCATCTGGGGCGAGACCACCCAGGGTTACCAGAGTTTCCACCAGACAGACTGCCACTTTCAGTTCCCCCAAATTTAGACCGCAGACTATCTCTCAGTTTGGAGGGCGAGCGGAAGAGCCGGGGCCCCTCCCACCGAATCGAAGCCTTGCAAAACAAGTTGGCTATTTCTCCAGGTAGGGTGGCTGTTGAGCGACTAGCCCGGATGAGGGACGTGGACGTCATGTATCGAATGAGACGCCTGAGCATCAGGAGTAATGACTCTGGGGATGGGGATGGGGATGGGGAGACAGAGGGGGAAGGCAAGGAGGAACAAGCAGAGGAGCTCCAAACAGCTCCTCAGAAAGACAACGAGAACAATCAAGAGGTCACCGATACACAGCAGGTCCCTGAAGAGAAAGTGTTGCAAGATGAGGAGGAGTCACCTCTCAGGTATGACGGTAAAAATCTCAGTATTACTTAAAATATTGAAATTATTCTGTTGCACAGTGATAAAATGTTGAGCTGGCTCAGCAAATCTGGAAGTTCTCTCACGTTTCATAAATGGTAAAAAAAAAAAAAAACCATGGTTTTTGTCCCACATAAATTTGAAAGACTAACAATACCAAAAAGGCAAATAAAAACCAACACAGTCATTACGAATATTTGCTTTGTGCAATGTAGAATTTCACTGTTGTTATCCACACATTAACTATGCATGCCTCAGGAGGCCTGAGGACCAAAGCACAAGTGTACATGATAATTTTATTTAAACACTGAAAGATGTATGAGGATGTGGGCCATAAGTAACGATAAGCATATGGCTATTTCAAAATCAGCTATGACATGCTTAAAGAGTCATGTCGGCCAAACTCGAGCAACGAAACCAGAGGTGTCAAACATAAGGCACGTGGGCCAAAACTGGCCTGCAAGTAGGTCCAATCTGGCCAATGAAACCACCAAACAAACTGTAAAGCATTTCCAAGATTTTTTTTTTTTTAGCACATTTCTTAAGAGTAGTAGATACAAAAAGACAGACCCAAGTTGCGATATCAGTGATGTATTTTCTGCTACTGTTTAGAGCTGTTTACCACCAATCTGAAAAAGCTAATCTTGTGTAAGGAACTAGGTTAAATTATTTAACATTTATTGTAGCAAACGTTCAAGAAACTGTCAGGAGGTTTTGCTGTTGACAAATGTTCTATATCTGTGTATAAACATTTGTTTTCCTTATGTCCCAGAGTCCCATGATCACAGCCGAGGGAAGACAGTGTAGAAAGACTGCGTCCGTCATCTCCATCTGAGGTTTTTAGCTCCAACACTGTGACCTGGCTGCCTACTAGAATGCCTTCATCTCATCTTGACACTGAAATGGCCTTCTTGTCCGACAAGAGCATTGTGTATACCCTCACCCTCGGCGCTGCGTTGACTTCTAAGAGTGCTGTTCCACTGCCAAAGGGAGGAGCCCCTTTAACTCGTTTGGGCAACTTCCACCCCGAGTCCCTCCCCAGCCTTCCCAAAATGACTTCCCGGTCCCCCATCTGTCCTACATACCCAGTCCCATCTCCCCCCTTAGAGGGTCTCTACTAGTTAGTCTTCTTGTAGCGGCTTGTCCTTTTTATTCTAACCTCCCTATGCTTTTTCTCATTGGCAGACATTATGCAATTCTGTCGTGCATACTAGAACTTTGGAAAATGTCCATCGCGAAAACACTTTTTTCGCATACCGTTTGTTTACGGGCGAGTTCCTAAGGATATGAATGTAAGTGTTTATGTTAAACATAACGTAGACATAGAAGGGTTACTGTCATAAACCTGTTCTGTTGCATTTAATCTACACCAAAATAAACTGCGTATCTGATTGTGGTGAGGCGACAGCTGTATTAGAACTGGACTTCACTGTCTTTGGCTCAAGAACTGTTTTTGATTTTCAGATGAGATAAATCAGCCTTTCTTTTTTTAAAACAACATTGTGCCCTCTCTCATTGCTTTTGTACACACTGCAACCATAACCCATAGGGCTCTTCAGTGAAGAGTGACTCTATACCACATGACATGATAAGCCCGTGACCTACAGTACGAAACATTGGTTTTAGACTGGAGGGTGAGAGAGAGAGAGAACTGCCTTTCTTAACCAGATTTTCGATCCCTGGTTGGATCAGGTGACGTCTCCGATTAGTCGCCTGAACAATCCAATGTATAGCTCCCATTTCCAGGTAATTTCAGGAAGCAATAAAGGCACAGATTGAGTTCAGATGGTGGTCAGCAATTCTGATAAACATCTAAGATGGATTTAGAGGGGGGAAAAAAAAAAAAAAAAAAAAGAAGCTATGTAGAGCAATATTGTTGTAAAACAGCTGAGTGGTGTAGTGGAGTGAGCTACCTGTAGGAACCATTGTCAGGAGTCTTAATGTGAACTTGTCATTCAGATCATATTACAGGGAAATGGAATCGTGTCAGGGTATATGGGAGCTTAACAGGGGGTGGGTGCTTTATTTCATGATATATATATACATATATATATCTATGGTCATACATCTGTAACGCAAAGAGACGGCATTTCACTGAATATTTATTTTGTTATCATCGAATTGTTAATCCGTTTGCATAATGTACAAAATAAAGTATATTTTAAATATTTTAAGAGGAAATTTTGTATTTAGCCATGAAATTTTATTTCTCCACACTTGTATCAAGCTGAAAGTATCATATGTCTGTATAGTATCATATTGAGAGTACACATACTTTTTCTAGTGCTTTAAAAATCTAACAGAGTGATTTTCTGAAGGGATGGCCCCGCGGTGTGTGCCTTGATCACACGGTTGGGTTTCGGTGAGCGATGTGGGGTCATCACTGTGAGCGCTGTGAACGATGGAAACTTTCTGATTGTGCCATGATCTCCTATTTGATAGTGCTTTTTTCACACGTGGACAGAGTCGATGTTTGGACGCTCCTTGTGATATTTGACACATTATTCCATCCTCAGCTGTATTTCCTACGTTAGTTGTCGAACCTGTCCTGTGTCTTATTTTTGTCTTTGTATGTCTTCCAGTTCAGACCATGTATCGTTCTGTTGTTGGTTCCTCGACACACGTTTAGAAATAAAATTGGGACTTTTTTTCCTTTTCCCTCTTCCCACCCTTCCTTCTTCCCTTTTTTCCTCCTAACTCCCGACTTTCCTTCTCTGTTCCTCTCATTTCACGGCTTGATCATTTTTTGTGTAAACTGTTCTGCTGTCACCAACACTTGCACTAGACGATGAAACGCAGTGTGCTATCTCTAGCTTAAAAAAAAAAAAAAAAATCACATATCTGTAAAATTCACATCGATTTGTGAGAATCGTAATTCAGAACTGAATTAGTAATTCAATCGAGTTTGCAGTTATGTGGTTTTTCCAACATCAGCACTGTTGCATTGGGTGTAATGTATCAACAACAGATCTGTCCATCACTGTTCAATCACTCAAGTACCACTTAATTGTTATGTAGCATTTTACAGTTGTAGCATTTGATAGTTCTAAACATTTCTTGTAAATCTGAGAGAATCATGTCGCCTTATTGCGTGTGCATTACATTATACTCCAGGAAATGCCAAATATTAACGTACTAAGCACTGTTTCACACCAACAACCTGACTGCTCTGCCATCCCTCTGGCCGGAGAGGTACAGTAGCATTGCGGATGGTTTCTGCTCTCTTCATGCTGTTTTTATCTGTAGGAACATTCAAAACTGTGATCTTCAGAACAATACAAAAAAAAAAGGGAAAGGAAGATTCAGTGTTTCAAATTGAACCCGGGAGGACAAGCTGGCACGCCCATGATTACTCATTTTCAATTCATTTCAGGACTAGGATTGCCTCGCCTCAGTCTTATGTGTAAACTGCCCCAACGACATTTTAATAGCTATTTCAGTGCATAACGCCCCCTCCCCTCTAATAATTGGCATGTCAGGTACACTTGAACATAGTGTCATTTGACTTTTTGTACTGCAGGTTACGTGCAACATGAAGTGATTATGCACACTTGTAATATTTTCTATTTTCATATGAGATTTAAGTGCTTTTTGTACTCACTGACATCTTTTTTTCTTCCTTGCATTAAATGCAAGAAAGAGGAGAAAAAAATGTTTTTTTCATAAAGTATATTTGCATTTGGTACTCCAATAGTAAAACCAGTGGGCAAAACATTATGTTTCATAATTTAATTTACAAAACTATGCCAAGTATTTAAAAGCTATTTTTAGAGTAAATCAAAAGAGAATTCATTCATTTTTTTTCCTTTAAGACATGCCTTTATCTTTGTATCTATAAATACAAGCATAATCCATAGTCATGATTGTGCTACTGTTGTATGATACTGCAGTCTGATTCATAAATAAACTCTTTGCATGAAAACTGTGCTTGTGACCAGTTGTTTTTCCATATCCTTCATATTATTTTCCCAAATACACTGGAGAAAATAATATGTTTTGATTTCTTTCTGACATAATTTTCAAAAAGCGAGCTTCTTGCATATGCAATGTGCAATGAGAAAAAACTCAGCAATAAGTTTCTCAGCGCATAAAGTTAAATATATGAGTTGTAAAGAGTTCACCAGTTTCTGTGAGATATTTTAGGCTAGTAGAAAGGGTGTATGCCCACTGGCGTGCATGTGTTTTTCACACATGCACGCTTGTGTTCTGGCAACAGCAGCAGCACAATTATCCTGCCAGACTGTCACACTGAGCTCCACTTGCTGGATCAAAGCTTTGGCAAAGACAATACCTGAGCTGAACCTTGTAAAAGCCTCTCAGCATGGAGGGCACACACCCCCTTCAAATTCCTCTGAGAAATCATGTGAGCGTTTCCTCTGATGCAATGACTTACTGAACTTTAAGTAGCTGATTTTTTTTTTAATATATATTATTTCTTCACATGTGTTGTATGCAGTTTATTTTTTCTTTTTTTGTAGGTGTGCTGAGAAGGAGCATGCCAGGGTCACATAATGCAGAGAGCTTCAGTCCAGGTTGGTGAACATTCTGGAAAAGCAGCTAAAAGTAGCATGTAAGCTAGCTTTAGCAAGTGTGCTACAATCATGTCAGGTTACTGCTGCAAACTCCTTAAGAAAAAACCTTTTTATTAGCATTGTTGAAAATTTAAATGCATTGAAACTATCTTTGTTTAGCATATAGCATAATGTGAAAGCAACGATTTTAAAAACTGCTAAAAGCTCTCTCTCCCTTCAGACGACGTTTATTATTTCTTTTTTCTCTAAATAGCTAAAACGTGGTCTTACCTTTGTTGCTGACAACTCTGAGTCGATATGTGAGTGCAGGGGTGTGAAAAATAAGGCCTGTGGGACAAATGTGGGCCCACCAAACAACCCAGCAAATTTAAATGAAGGCAAAATTACTGAGACCTGAGACTGAAACGAGCCGCAAAGCCGTTCTGCCAGAGTGAGTTTGTAAAAACATGCATAATGCAAAGGTTGTGTTTGAACATCTCATTGTATTTTGCACCAGAACAGTGGATGTCATTAAAATTGTAAAACTAAGATTGTAGTTATTTTTAGCAGTAATTGTTTAGTTTTGTGAAAAATATTGAATTTGTTTTTTTGACATTATGGTTCTGTTTAACCAGTTTGGGCCACTCAAGGTGAAATTGTGCAGGCATTGTGTTCGAAACTTGGTATGAAACAAACAAAAAACACATTTGTACTTTATTTAATAGTAGAAACTCAATAGAAGTATGATGAAGTTCTTTCAGAAGCTACTCATAGTGTTAGTGCTTTTTTTTTTTTTTACTTTGAGTGTGGGTTCAGAAAGTCGAAGGTGGAAATTTCTGCTGGATCAACGCGCTGCTGCAGGATTATGTAGTACTTTTACATCAAAGAGGAATTGCACAAATGCTGGAAAAGCGTGAACAAGTGGATTTTTGTTGTTGCAGCAGTCTCCGGTGAGAACTAGCCCGTGCTTTGTGGTGGTTTGTCAGACATGCCAAGTGAAGCAATCGTGAAATGTAGAGAAAAATCCTCCAGACGCCACAATTCAGACCCACCGGCAAGTCTGTGCAGAGGTTTAAACTGATTTGATTCTGTGAAAACATAGACATCCTCACCATTATGCCCCAAGAAATAAAAACTTTAAAGTTTAAATTTAAAGGTTATTATGGCACTTTTTTATTTACCATTCCAACTCAAGTAATGCTGGATGGCAACTCCCTTCTTGATTCAAGAAGACATGAGATGACATTCAGCGTTGACCTTCAGATCTGAAGTCTTCGCACTGAATATTTAATAGATTTCATCATCTTGGCCTGTTTTTATTTCAGCTGTTGCCCATATACGTAACTGATGAAATGAAGGTTTTGCTTTGTTGGAATGGAGAGTTTGTGGTTTTGCCTCTGTGCCGTCGTCCACCTCCAGCTGTCCCTCCATCACAGCTGCCTCCGTCCTCGGTGTGTCTGTCGTCGCTGCACGCCTGTGAGTATTCACTAAATCTATTAATGCCACGGCGACACTTGTTTCTCTCTCCTCTGCTCCTCACCGGCTGTTGTTAGAGCAGCGATAAGCCAAACACAAATAGCCAGCCATTTCAGTTCTGTTGGGACAAAATATAGAGATATCAGATAGAATTTTAACCCAAATAAATATGTTATAGAATGTATTTTAGGAAAATAGAAAAAGAGAAAGTTTTCAATATATCACACAGAAAGATAAAATAAATATCAACATTTTTATGCCGAATAATTTAATTACAAACATCATGGAAATCAAAAATGCTGTCTTTGTACAGTATGTTTAATATCTGATGTTCTCCCTCCTTATTTAACTAATATTCACAATTTAGATTTATGGAGGGATTGAAACTTTGCTGAGAAATAATATTTTCTGTTTTCAATGCACATATAAGCTGTCAGCTGTTCTGAAACTTTGCATAGACATAGATTGTCAATCAAATCAAATAGTTCATTATTAAATTAAAAGGAAGTAAAGCTGCTTAAGTTACGAGCATTCTAAAGATTTCCTTTGTGTGTTCATGTAGAATAAAACTAGATAAATAACTCAGGAAACAAACTCAATATTGTAATAGTTCGTGGTTTTTTTTATTACTGAGTAAAGTAAGTAGTATTTAGTTTTTGCATTTTTTTTAAATCAGTAGAAATAAACATGTACTTTATTACAAAACATCTTCGGTTTGAGTTTGCTGCGGTTCTCACTGCAGGTTTTCTCCTTCGGCAGGCCAGAAACAAGCGCTGAAGATTAGCAGGTGATTTTAAAAACTGTCCACAGGTGTGAATGTGAGGTTCGACCCCGCCTCGGTTCAGAGGCAGCTGTAGCCGTAGGAAGTGGAAGATGGAGTGACGGAAAGCTGGTTTTACATCGAGGGGATTTGATGGCTCGTTCAGCTGTTTTAACAAACACCACAAGGTGGAGACAAACAACAAACGAACAGAGATTGCATCCACAGCCGTCCATTTACCTGACACTTTGATCCAGATAAATATGGAAAGCATCATTTTAGGATGATCTCAGTGTTTCTGGTGAATTCAGTGCAGGAATGTTTCCTCTGAGCAGCTTTGTGTTACGAAACGCCTGAGTTTGCCTCTGAGAGCAGCGCAGTATAAACAATGAAGAAGAGATCCTGATTTGTGCACGCCGCTGCTGTCTGGTTGGAGCTTGTGTGGAAGGGGTTATTTTCGTGAACGGGAGGGAAGACACTGCATGCCAACACAAAGCTTTGTGTCCATGACCCCTCGCAGGTTGAGAGCAGTGGGAACTCATGCTTAGCTTTTGCATGAACCCTTGTTGCACAACTCAATGTATGCACACTGTGCAATGCTTGAAATCGCCTTGAAGGCCAAAGCCGGTCTGTGCACTGTGTGACCCCCCCCTCCCTCCTCCCACCCCCGTGTTGTAGTGCGACTGCCGGATTGTAGTTTTAACAGCTGATTCGATCCCCTCGCATTGGAAGCCCGACGCTTCCTGGCTATTTATGGCAGATGCCCCTCGATCGAGGCCACTCTCTTCAGTCCATACATGGCTGTTGTGGGATGAGGTTACCACGCCGGTTTTGGCCCGCACTACTCAAACCCATTGGAAAGGCAGTGGTGCTGCCTCGTAACGGCGGTTTAAACTCAGATCAGGGTTTTAAACCCGATTTTATAATTGAGGACGTTTCAGGAACCTTTTTTTTTTTTTTTTTTTTAAATCGAGGGGGGATAGTTAAAGGGAACACTGTTGGAGTTAACAACGACCCCTCTTATTTATTTTTTTCCCCCCTCCTAATTTCATACCTCTTTTCAGCCTAGTCCTTGTCCCTCTCCTTCACCTCTCTCCCGCATACCCCACTCCCTCTCGTTCCCTCTCCCTCTCCCTTCTTCCCTTTCTTTGCCTGGCTCTTTCTGGACTGATTTATTTGGCCCGGTGCAGCAGAGCTGGAGGGAAAGCACCGGGCTATATTTGTCCGCTGCTGAGGCTGGACCCGCTCGTTGGTAGATGACTGTGGATCCTCTGCCGGGGTTTACCTGCTCGCACCTGCATCTCCTGCCTCCTGCCTCCTCAGCATCAGTTTCGCCCTGTGGGAACTAGGCGTCCGCTGGTTTTCTGTCTCTCCTGTCAGGATAAATGGACGTCACCCGTGCAGCCGGCCGCCTGATATTGGAGCTAAAGTGAGTTGTGAGTATGAGCTGCTTCTCGCTGCTTCCACGACTCACATGCAAGTTAGGTTGGCTTAAAAATCGCATTGTTGAAATTCTCCAATATATTATTGAACTTTTGTTTGTGTTCGCAAACTTTGTGTCATGAGAAAAAACAGAATAAACACACAAAAATGTTGCTAAAAAATACTTAATAACAGACAACAGTTTAGGACCACTAAGTCTTTCTTTCTACACCAGTCAGAACACAAAGTCAGAGAGTGTCTTGATTATTTGGAAATCTGTTTATTTTCAGTTCTGTTTCCACCAAATACCAAACACGATCTCCCAAAAGAAAACTCGTCAGTCTGTTTGTGACATCTGGTTTGAGTTTCCTCCCACAGAGGACTGAATGCACTGTCAAAGCCGAGTCTCCCTCTTGTTTTTGCGCTCATGTCTCAAGTAACCTCATGAGTATTAGCATTCCAGGCTCCAGATTATGGCTGTATGGTCGTCTGAGTGTGCAGCTGATCTGACGGGTATGCGTTGGCCCGGAGTGTTGTTCCAGCATTGGTCAGGCGTCATTTCTCCGCAGTTTTGTTTTTATAGCGTGCGTGTTTGTCCGTGACAGACGGGGAGCTCGTGACACCGTACGGCAGTTGCTCGGTTCCCTGCACCTGCCGCGCCCGTCAAAAACCAGCAGACAGGTTTACTGCCCGGCCCCGTGCTCGGCCCGCTGCCACTGGACTCGCTTCGTCCACTTATGAGAATGTAGACTTGCACAAACTTTCGTTTGCTGCAAGAACAGCCAGCATCAAGCTGTGATGTGGCTGAGGTGGACACACACAAAACACACTCTGGATGGTTTCTTTATAGTGCTTTTTTATTGACTTTGGAACCAGACGCTTGTCAGAAGTATAAAAATATTTTTATAAAATGGTGTTTTTTTTATTTTTATTTATTAATTCTTGTGGTTTGGGTAGCCGAAGGCTGCAGCTGCAGAAGTGAACGGATGCAAGAAAAAAACTTCACCAGGAATAAAGAGAAAACAGCTTTGGGTGCATTAATCTGGGTTCTTTTATCTATACTTGTCATTCCACTGCTGTTATCTAAAGTAGAAGTTGCATCAGCTCATGAACCTGCTCTTGACTTTGTATTCAAAAGGCATGCAACCAGTTGGTTTCATGCAGCAGAGACCCCCCCTCCCCCCTCCCCCCCCCCCCCCACCTTTTCTCCATGTCTGCCCCCTCCTCATCGACTGACTCTGTTAGCACTTCGTATGACAGCCGGCTGAGGCTTGTCCAGAAGATTCACGCTGTTCCGCTAACATCCTGGCCTCTCTCCTCTTGTTTGGCCTACATGTAGCATGACACACTGCTGCTGATATTGCTCAGTGAAGTTCAGAAAAGAAACACGTGCTCTACACAAGAGGGACATTTCACTTGTTAACTCCAAAACACTGGATCGTGAGGATTTTGCAAGAGGATTAAAAAGAAAACGCATGCTGTGGTTTAACCCCATGTGATTTATAGTTATAATACCACCATTTGCAGTATGTATAATTATATGACATTAATAAGTGTCTGTGCGTGGAAGCTCCTGAAGGATGGTGAAATCAATATTGTCTCACAACATTCAAGATTCAATGAATTTCACTTTTGTTTTCACCATTCTTTTCCTAATAATTGCAGTGTTTGGGTCAGGGAACATGGGTTGTGATGGGATCCGCTCATCCGCTCCCTCAAGTTATGTCTAATATTGCATAATGCTTCTGGATGATGCACTAAAAAGGATCATCCCCGGCCTGACATCTCCCTCCTCTCTCGCGCTCCGTAACTCGCCTCCTCGGAGAGCCGAGCGTCTCTCGGAAGAGTCGCTGTCTGTTCTCATCGATATCCATATAAGAGCAGAGCCGGCAGATTTCTGCGCCGAGCGTCAAGGCAGGAGTTGATGCAAGACAGCCGAGAGGAACGCGGATCTGGATCTGAAGAGGGAATGCCAGAGTAAATGTTTGAAGGAAGGAGGGAGGATGAAGGTCCCAGCTGTGCTGCCTCAGGCTCCCTTTTGACACGTGTGTGTTTTTCCCTCTGCATGTAAGTGTGTGTTCACAATGTTTCAGAGGCAGAACTTCTCAGGTTTTGGGCTTGGATGAGAAATGCATCAATGCTTTTTTTCATCAATCATTAACAATTATCCAAATGCGAAAACAACAATCAAGAGAAGTATTTAGTTTGACCGCAGTCTGCTTTCAAATCTGATAGAGTGGTGAGTTGATTAAATCAGTTGACCAGTTGCACTTTGACTTGGCTAGTTTTTCTTTTTTTTTTTCTTTCCTCCTCTGGATACCTTTCCCACACACACTCCAGGTCAAAGTTTAACCGCAAATACGTCCAAACTCCTGTCAGCAAAATGAAAAAAAGGGTTTTACACTCGCTACTTTCATAGCATGAATAAACAGATGCTTGATGGAGATTTGTGTATTCAGGTTAAAGTTGATAATTAAATATTTGGTAACACTTTACTTGAAGCCCCTCTTTATAACACATTATAAGTAGTTATAAACACTAATACATGATCACAATGCTTTATAACTCACTATACAGCAGTATACAGCATAGGATTAAGGTTAGGGTTAGGGTTAGGGTTAGGGTTAGGGTTAGGTCCTGGCATTGTGATCATCTATGAATGTTTATAACTATAGCTACACATGTTATAATGGCATTATAATGCTTTATGAATGTACTTATAATGTGTTATGCAGGGGGGCTTCAAGTAAAGTATTACCAAATATTTTCATCATAAGTGTGGAATCCAGTGCAGACTTTTCCTTTGTTTTATTACTTCAGCCTTGAATATTTGAGTAGTGATGATACAATTTAGCTGACAGAATAGTCACATTTCCTTTAAGAGGGTCTTCATTAAAACATGTTTAAAGACTACTTTTACCTTTGAAACTCACTCAAACACCCTTAAATGACCTTTGCATTCATCTTACACAGTAAAAAAATGATCAATTCTACTCATGATTCATCATTTGTAGCTGAGAAAATGAGATAATTTTTCACTGGAACCATGAACCCAACTCTATGCAGGAGGAAATGCTGCAGTTTGTGTGGCCAATAAATGTTAACTACTGAGACAAAAGAGCACATGGTGGTGATTTTACTGGTAATTTGTGCGTCCAGAGTCGCGCTCAGCTTCACAGCTCCAGTTTGAGAAATGCTTTGATGTTGAGTCATTTCTTCAGATTGTCCGCCCCGTGCTGTTTACGTGATATCTGGACTACCAGTGCAACTGCTTCGTACATCCTGTGTTACAACACACAAATGTTGAGAGCATTTTTATGTGTTTTCCACTCAGCGGATGTTGAAACGAAGTGGTGACGTGCAGGATCGTTTTGTAACCGACTTCTTGTTGTAAACATGAGAGATTCTTCATTAGACACACAGATTATACGCTTTATATATGAACTAAAGAAGTTATGATTGTGAAAGTACATACAGTGATACATAAATATGTATTCAGCTTCCTTTTCATTTTCATAAACATCTCATATCACTTCCCCTCCGGCGAAAGGGAGAACAGGTCAACAAGTCACTAATGAACTGGATCATATCATAAACCCGTGAACCGGTCATGATGCCGCAAGTTTTCATGTTGTCATCAACTAATCCGCCCGTCGCTCTTTATTTAGTTACTTGGACGACTTTAAGCGTTATGTCTCATGCCAGTGTGGTTTACTTCTAAGAAAAGCCTGATGACACATGTGACCTGTTTTGATATCACACGTTTGTACGCTGAGACACGTGAGCGACCGCTGACTGACGCCCGATGATTGTTGTCGCGATCGCGACGCAGTGGGGAGAAAAGCGCAGATGGTTTAAGATACAAACAACAGAAGCATGCAAACATAAAGAGGTGAGGGCAGAGTGGGAGGGGATGGAAGGACGAGGCGGAGCGGCGAATGAGAGGGAGACGGACAGAAAACAAGGCAGAGCGGCGGGCAGGCGGGCGGGCGAGGAGACGGTCCCCTGATAAACACAGGCCGGCCGGCGGACAGGGTCACCCTCTTCACAGGCAGCCACTCACAACACATGTTGCCTTATTAGGGACGTCTGCGGGGAGCGGAGGCCGAACGGGGAAGGTGGCGGTGGTGGGAGGGAGAGAGAAAGCATCGCAGACAGGAGGCGAGCGCGAGTGAGCGAGACAGAGACGGAGCTCAGAGACCGTGTGATGCAGGACACAAACATATGCTTTAGTTTTCTGAATGCAACATGCTGTAAATAGGATATTTGAAGCACATGCAGTGCCAAAAGATGTTGGACTCTGATGCATTTGCACATAAATAAGTAATATTGTTGTGCAAAACAGACGAACTGTGACATTAAAATAATCTTTAGCGCAACAATTATGCCTGATTGTGAAATCTAACTTCAGGCGGATTATATCACCAGAAGTGTGCGGGTGATTATCTTCTGCAGCAGTCAGAGGGTTTCTGTCAGCGTTATGTCACATGACCGTCTGAGGACCGGAGCGCTCGCACGACAACCTGCAGGCCGCCGGCCTCCTGCCTTCTGCCCTCGCCTCACCTTCACTCCCTGAAACTCACAAGAGGCTTGTGTTGTTCCTCTAATAAGATTGTGTCTGTGCCTGTTCCCCCGAGCCAAATCGTAGGCGTGCTGACTTTTGTGAGACTTGTGTGTGTGTGTGCAGGTATGTGTGTGTACTCCATAGATGGGGATGATATGTATAATAAAGGCAGGTCAAGCAGAACACCAAGTAAACATTTAATTTTAAAATTCATTATTTGCTAGACTGGTAATATTCTCAATAAAACCTCTACAGACACTGCATTAAATCCCATCATCTGTTAAACTTTAATATATCATATAAATATCAATAATCTCCTATTATTGGCAGCAATTTCTAGAAGTTCGATAGCACCAAGTCATCTTGGCTGAGTGTGTGTGTGTGCCTGATGCGTGCGTGTGCTAAGCCACCGTCTGACTTCCAGTAGTCCTGGACCCCGTACCACCCCCTGCAGTCCTGCTGGCTCCCTCCTCCAATCCTGTTCCAGAGTTTTTATCATCAAGGCTAATTTCTGCCTGTAATCTGATTAGGGCTCTGAGCTGCTTTAGCACCCTGCTGTGCTCTCTCTCTCTCTCTGTCTCTCTCTCTATCTCTCTCTCTCTCGTGCACATAAACACTGACATGCACGCTGACACACACTCATGCACACACACACACACACACACACACAGACACAGACACACACACACACTGCCAGTCAGCGTAGGCAGCCTATTGCTTTGTAGCCAGGGGAAGTCGCTCTGCTGTGTGTATGTGCATGTGCGTGTGCGTGTGTGTGTCAGTGCGTTAGCGTCGGCACTTCCATCCCTGCCTGTCTGCCTGCCGGTAGCGGCCCCGGTCTCCCGCTGTCCATCACCATCACCATCAGCAGCAGAGCGGCCGGAGGCGAGTGCGGCGGCGGCGGCCTCTTTCCTCCTGCTCCTTCTCCTTAAACATGTTTCGAAACCCATGGATTTCTAGTTACCATGTGAACCATGAGCAGCCCTACGGCCCAGGTAAGGCCAGTAGAAGAAGAAGAAGGACTGGCTGGTGTTGAGTGTGCGTAGCTGTAGAGATCAGTCTGGGAGAGTTTATCACTTCCTAAATGGGTGAAACGATCCAGTGTGGCGGCTGTTTGGGTTTTCATTTATTGATTCAGTATCATTTTAATGGTGGTTGTTGTTGTAACCTGATACTTTTAGAGATGCTTTGACATTTTAATCTGGTATAGAAGCAATTGGTGGATTTCTATGGCCACATTGGTACTGTGAATGTGGTGGTGTGCATTATCTAAATGTCAGATTTCTCCAAGCATCAGAAGGTTCTAGATGCGCCACACGGATTGTGAGGAAAGCGAAAGACAGGTTTACTCCCCGAGTCTATTTTGTACCTCTGAATATTTATAGAAAATCCCTCTCCTCGCCGCGCTCACTTTGGGACCGTCAGCAGCCTAAGCTGCTCTCTGGCACTGCCAGCCTCGATTGAGCCGCACGCTGCGTGTTTTGTTGACAACCTGCCGCCGTTTCCAAGGAAAGCCGGGCTGACACTGGTACGAGGGACTTTCCACCGGAGGAAGTCTCAGTCGGCCAGAGACGCAAACACACCTCCTCCAGAGTCACGCCGGCTGCGAATGTGACAAATGCTGATAGATTACAGACGGTTGTGGAAAAGTTTTTTTTTTTGTCAAGTCATAGAGGGAAGAAGTCCAGACTTCTAAACCTCGGCGATTTGTACCTCGCATCCTGTCAAACATCAAACCACATCCTCGTGTCTCATCAAGGTCACTTCCCAGCAAACATCAGGGCCGTGAACTTGATACCTGTTTGGACTTTGCCCCCCATCACTTCACTGTCCAAAGCAATACTTTCAGCCCTTCAGAGAGTTGCTCTGCATGGCTGCTCAGTCGTGGCGGCCAAAATAAGTCGGAGATGTTCTGGAGGCGTCTGCGGCCGTAAGACGATCTGTCTCCTATACTGGGAGAACTTTACAACGGGCTGCTGTTGCTGTGACATGAGCGTGAGGGGATCAGCTATCTGCTGGGAACTGGACGACAGCCCCCTGAATGGCTGCTTTTTAAAGGGCAGTCATTGTGGGGTTGCTCTCAGAATGGAACAGACTATTAAAATATGATAACAGTGTAACATCTGTGAAGGCAAAAGTGAGAAAAATTCACTTTTCAACAGTAAATCTTTTTGATGGTATATGCAGGCTGCTATATAATGCAAGACAACGAATAAATCTGAGCTATGCAGTCAATATAGAGAGTTTCCCTAGGACTGTGAATTGTAATGAGTGTTTTTCTGCTTCTGCAGCACATAATCAACTTTTTTTTACTTTTGTCATCTCAAACTGTGTATTTTAAAAAACTCCCACACCTCCACCCGCCTCTTCTTACTGTCAGATTTCAACAGTTTTTTAATCTGCAAGCGGTGCAGAACCAGACAACACAATCAATACGTGAGATCCTCAAGAGGAAAAACTCCAGAATTTTTCAAAATGCTCTAATCAGGATATCTGTTGTTGTCACGGTTCAGATTAGACCGATGGAAACTTGAGAGTTGTGATTCAGAAACGGTCTTCTGAAACTGTCCAGAATTCCTCAATGGGATTTGATATTCAAGATTGCAATAATGATTTATTTTTTTAGTGCACTGAAACATTTCCCTGTATATTGCACCTGAAAGTTTCATTGAAATTTAAAGGTTATTTTGGCTCTGGTTTACCTCTCCAGTCTACTAGGATTAAATTGAGCTTCATGAAGCGCCTGAGCTAAAATGTATTTGACACCCCTGCTCTACATGAAATATCTACAGGAATACAACACTGACTTTGATGTCAAATATATTAAAATAAAGGATTTCAAATAAAAAAAAAAAGCACGTTTTGACATGAATAATGTGCTTGTACACTCAAAGTTGATTAATTTCTGACTGAACTTTGTTTCTCTCTGCAGGATTTGAATCTAAAGCTCCCAACAAACTTTGCAGTTCAACCTCTTTGCCAACAGACGCCTTAAGGTAAGTGCCCCCAAAAAAAAAAAAGAAAGGAAAAAATGCTCTTTTTTTCATAGATTATATAGATTAAATGGGAAAGATAAAAAAGAATTATGCTGCCATGATTTTCTATCTCATCAGGAACAAAGTAGAGCTGCAGAAAATGACACCGGACATTTCTGCTCCCTTTAATGCCTCCTTGTGTTTTTGCCTCGTCATCAATATACACTCATAAGAAAAACATATAGCGACTGGAGTGCTTCAGCTTATCATGCTAAGTACGCTCTGAAAGCTGGAGATGCTGGAACAGCTTACGCTAAGACACTTTTTTGTTCACATGGCATTAAAGCCATAATACCTTCTTTAGGACCACTGTGCACCAAGCCCCGTTTTGCATTAGTTTAAGGAGAACTCGCAGGTCATTTTGGCATTAAAGCATTAGAGAAAATTAGCTTTACTTCTACAAAAACTGCTAAGGCAATAAAATAAAGATGAAGGTTGAAAGAGATCAATAATCCAGAGTTAGATTTATCTCTCAGTGAAGGCTGGTTGAGTTTATTCAACTTGCTTGGTGTGACTGGTTGAATTATTTCCTGTCGGGTAAAAATAAACGGGAGACACCTTGACTGTGCGTTTCTAATCGGACAAGAGTCAGGATTCGATGGCCTACTTCTTAAGTTGGATCATGATCGGCCGTCACCTTTACCTCGGCTTTACCTCTTTAAGACCTCTTCAATTAAGGAAGTTCGGTCATGACTAAGAAAGAAATCCTGTTGGCCTTCCGATTCAGGATCAGTTGACAAATTCATACAAGCAATAGGCTGTTACTCTCCTCCACTACATTTGAGGTTTGTGACTCTGTTGTGTTCTTCAGTTTTCAGAGTGACTTCCCCTTGAATGACAAGACCGCATTGGTCAAGAGCGTTTCAGACACCGATGCCAAACTTCTGGTTGTTCTTCCCAAGGGTGGGTGTCACTTCAGAGTCAGACGACACAGGAAAAACGGTGTTATTTTCACTATTTCTGAATTACTCCTCTGTCTTTTTAGTTTCAGAGTTGAAGAAATACTTCGAGGGAACTGTCACAAAGGATTTGGGGATGAACAGGTAAGAAATACTCAATAAATGCAGATTCAAAAACCGTATCTTACGCTGCATTTATCAAGTTTCATTTACAATTCAGGATGGTGCACATTTCATTACATTTTCAGCTGTTTTTGTATCTGATTTTAGTGGGTTCATCCTTCTTTTCCAGCATTTTCCAGACAATTTTGGACATTTTAGAATAGAATAGAAATATTTTATTAATCCCAGAGGAGAATTATTTTAAATATTGCTCCACACAATTGAATATCAAATAAGAGGATAAAAGGATAAGTAATATCATTTATCTACATGTACAAGGCTTAACAGTGACTAATATAAGCACAGAAATGATTGAATTAATCAAAAAACAGCAAACACTATTTACAAGGAGGAGCTAGAGAGTGTTGTGGCCACAAGAAGGAAGGACATTTTAGCCATTTGAACAATTTTTTCAGTGTTTTTCTCCCATTTAAAGTTTGTTTTTCTCCTTTTAGAAAGTTCACCCATTTTAGCAGCCCCCCGCTCCATTTTAGTAATTGTACCAGTTTATTTATTTAAACTGTTTATTTAGAAAACTTCAAGGAGCCACTACAGAAGGGCCAAAGAGCCACATGTGGCTCCACAGCCGATTGACCCCTGACCCCTGACCCCTGACCCCGCCTGTTGTTTGTGACAGGAAGGAGAGGATAGCCCGGCGCCTGGAGGGGATAGAGAGCGATGTCCCGCCTGCACTCGTGCACGGCGGTCTGGTGGCCAACAGGATGCTGGAGGAGGATCCGCCGCGGTACACCCGCGCCTCAGACCCCTGTGAGCCTTGTGTGATGGGTAAGCATGGCACGGTGCACTGTGAGGAGTTGTCACGCTGCCTACACACAACCGAAACGTCAGCCAAAGAAATGCAAATTGCGGTCAACGCAATCACCAAAGACTCAATCAAACTGCGACATTCTGAAGCTCTGTTAATTTAAAACATTTCCACAATCATTTCACAGCAATGACCAACTTGCATGACGAGAGCACGCCTTTGTCTATCTGGGGAAACTGGCCTGTTGCATGTTGTTGCATTCTGCAGGAAGAACCCCAGAGTTACATGAGTTTGTTTTAAGAACTTAATGGATAAAGCCATGCAGCACAGTAGTGCAGTGGTCAGCGCTCAATGAGAGGACTCAAGTCTGCATGTTCTCCCTGTGACTGCCTTGTTTTGCCTTTAAATGTCGGTGTGTGTGTGAAAATCTGAACTGAACCTCGACGTGAACAGTTTTTATTGGGTTGTGACATAAAGGAAAGATTATTCTTGGTTGTCAAGCACAGACGTGATCAAAAAATAAAGTATTTCTTTCCTCCTTGTCTCCCAGTGAGGCGTTACAGTCGGGAGGAGCTGGAAGCGCCGCAGAAGCAGGTGTCGTCTCCAGACAGGGCCGCTCAGGTCAAAGGTGGCGTTGGCGGTGGTCGTCCCGACCCGGTGTTGGTGTACGTGGACCCGGTAACTTTGGCCACGCCCACCACGCCGACGTCCAGCCAGACGGACACGGCCAGCATGACCTCCAAGGCCGAACGCATCGCCCGCTACAAAGCCGAGCGCCGGCGCCAGCTGTCGGAGCGGTACGGCATCCACCTGGACCAGGAGGCGGAGCTCGATTACACGCCGCGCTATCGTTCCAGGCGTCACACGGACACCTACGAGCGACAGCCCAACGCCAGGCGAGAAGAAGAGAAGCAAGAGCCAAGAGTGCCGTACCGCTCCGGGGTGGGCAGAGTTTACATGAGGACTCACCCAGACCCCACACCCGGTAACACACAGAGCCCCGCCCACACGAACCAAGCCGCTCCGCCCACTCAGGAGAGACACGGCAGGTTTTCAGAGCGGGAAAGGGTGATGAACATGGAGAACTACCGGCGCGGCGCGGCTCAGGAGCGTCCAGCTGCTCCCCGAAGCAGGACCCAGGAGGTGCATCCGCCTCAGCCCCAGATGCAACACCATCCCCACCCCCAGGACGCCGCCCACCCCGAGCCAAGCCCCGCCTCCACCAGGGACTACAGTATCGCCGCGGTGCCCAGCTCTCCTCGCACCGCCCGCCGAGCATCCCTGCCCTCCAACCGCTACGGCATCTCACCTGGGGACTTATTCATCGAGCAGCAGGCCCAGAGCATCCTCAACAGACAGGGGTGAGTCCATCACGCAGTCCTAAAGAGACATGTCAGATTCTGATATAAAGTCCTCGTATATGCCAAAAAAACAACTTACATACTATCTCAGTATAAGCTTGTTTGTCCCGTCATGAAACTGTATGACGAAGTAGCAGCAGGCAGCGTTGTGCATGTGAATTCTTCCAGTAGTCTTCGCGTGTGCACCGGCAGACACTTCCCACAGCGTCTGACGTTGTGTCTGATGTATTTTTGGACTGAGTTCAGTCTCAGGCAAACGTTTGCTTTTCTCATGTTTATTTTTACTCTGATTCGTGAGCTGCTAATCACTTCAGTCATAAGCCTGTAAATGGAAAACATACTTATATGGATGGGTGGATGGATGAATGGATGGATGGATGGATGGATGGATGGATAAGCAGTAGGTTGACAGGGTGGATTGGATCGCTAGATGTGATTTCCTGACTTGTCCCTGGAAGTAAATCCAATTTACATCCTGGTTAATCAACTAAGAACTTGGCGCTCAAGCTCCGCTGAAGGAATTTAAATCGTGATATCTAACGAAAGTGAAGGCGGACTTAATGACACTGAAGGAAGAGAAAACAGGACGCTAATGACATCTATATGAGTTGTATGGATGGATGTACTCCTCAAACATTTCCAGCACTGTAGCTCCCGTCTCTACATCTGTAATTAACCATGAGGGTTTGATACTTTCACCACATGGTCCCGTAGCCTGGCCGCCTTGTCAAAGAGCGACTGGTCTCTGAACACAGACTCAGAGAGCGACAGTCAGACAGACGTCAGCCGCCCCTCCAGGTACCGTCCGCTGGGGATCAGTGTGAACCTGTCACCAAACATTTACCGTCCACCAGGTAACACAGGCAGTGCTCGGCTACTGGTTTCACTTAGATCCAGGCTTTCTTTGATAAGGGATTTGGAAAAATGATGCTTGAGATTTGAATTTTTTTCAAAACATTTTGGCGCATGCAGAGAAAACCTTGTTGAAGATTTTGATTGTGAAACCAGTATTTCCTGATAACGTGTTCCTGGTGGACAGCAGGCTAACTCTCCCCAGTGAAGCAAACATGTAATATTTATTAGATTTCATTCATTTGTAATCCTCTTTTTAATCCCTTTACTGCATAACAGTTTTACTGATGTATTGGTCTTGGTCAAATGGTTAAAAGATGACCTCTCATTCCTAACGTAGTCTCACAAGTTAACATTTTTCCATCCCATACCAGACACTGACAAGCTGTTTTCCATCTTGATCAAACTGACTCTTGATCTTGATCCATTTCATGCCACAAAAAAATTGCAAGTTGAATAACATACACACCCATCGAGGCTGTTTTACAGGGAAGAGTTTATGTTGATAGGTTAATATACTGCGTGATTTGTTACATGTGAAAACATTTCATTTGTTTATGATTGTGTTTTTAGCTCATTGTAAGACTCACTGACTTTATCCATGGTCTTACAAAATGAGAAACCTTGTCTATAAACATGATCATAAAAGTTATTATTTTCTCAGTAATCTCAGTGGAATTCATTCGATCTGTCTCCTTGTTAAAGTGTAGGTGTTTGCGCCCTGGGCGACACGAGCGGCACGGTGTTGGTATTAGTGAACCGGAGCTGATCGTGTGACGGCATTAGTCAGCTCCAGGCAGTAACAGATCCACAGACTCATGGCTCTGGCCTGTTCACCCCTGTCAAGTGATATCCAAGGCTTGTACTGTGACTTCGGAGCGTCAGTGCAATTAGACTCTCATTTCCCCCATGAGACTCTGGAGAGACCAAATCTCTGGTTCAGTCGGTAAAGATTGAAGTAAAGGGTTTGTAGCTGTATTTGTGGATTTAAATGACCTACATAGAGTATGTGGCGTAGCAGGGTGAAGTGCTGAACTTAAACAACACAATTAGAGAGTGACATGTACTGAGATTTCATGAAGACATTAACTTTCGTTTGGTTCTCTTTAATCCAATATCAAAAAAGTTGTATCTTGACTATGTGTACATTTGCAGAAGGTTATAGGGTGCTGGTGGGCGAGGAGACAAACGGCCATACTTTGGATCCGTGCAGAACAGTGTGTTCATCTGAAAGTTTCTTTTGTCTTTTTCTGAGAAACTCTGCATCTCTAAGATGCTATTTTTATACTTGGTTGTGTTGTGAACCGCTGAAACGTAATCTAACGGCTATATATAACTGCTTCTCGTCGCCTCTGTCCCAGGTTTGTGGGATGTGTTGCTGCCATAAATAGGATTTTATTTTGTCATAAAAGTCTCAAATCTTCACAACATTTTTGACATGTTGTGTGTCTGCATCATGAACACAGTCTTGGTTTTGGGGGGCATTAGCAGTTCATCACTTCATCTGAAATGATAACGTGGAGCTGGACATCTCTTAGGTAATGCAGCAGTCTACCGTTACTTGACATTGGTTTGGTCCATGACAGTGTTATGTTTTGAACTTTGTTCTTGAAGTTCCTTCAGGCATAGTGAGATTTTCAGAAGTTGAACCCTCCTGATCATTGTCATTATCCTGATCATTATGTAGATGTGTGTCCAGTAACGCCTCTCAAATCTCTCATTTAACAATTGAACTGCTGTTGGTTTGCTCATTATTCACCTGTGTTTGTGTAACTTTAGTTAATGTTCTTTTGAGAGACACGTCGTTTCAGTTTTAACTTTGGTGAGTCTGGAAGCTTCTCATTGAACTTGTGTGTTACTTGTGCATTCCTCTCCTGAAGAATCCGAGTACGGGAGCGATTGTCCAGGGACGAAGCTGCTCAGAGGCTTCCTGACTGGAGCCCAGACAGACACCAGACACACAGACACCGCGCTCCGGGCGCTCAGCCCTCAGAGCCCGCCCAGCACAGGACTGTTCTGCAGCCTCAACCCAGTCCAGACCACCGTCCAGCCCACGGCCACACGGCCCACCCTTCCTCCACCTCGGAGAACAAACACTCCGGTCCTGCCGCGGACTCCCAGCCCTATTTGGCCATGACGGCACCCGTGGCTAATGCTCAATCTTCTGGACCTCCTGAGATGCAGCCACGAAGGAGGGTGAGTGCCGACCAGATCTACGCTGCTCACAGGGATGCAAGGCTGGAGGCCAGGCAGGCCCTGAAAGAAGAGGCCCACACAGAAGGCCTGCTGAAGAGCAGGAAGGCGGTGTTACCTTCAGAGATCCGCAGAAGGGAAAAGAGTGTCGACGACCCTCATAGAGGCCGGCATGAGGACATGGACTGGCAGAGCGGCAGCCCAGAACAGAGGAGGATGAGTCGCAGTGAGGAGGACTGGGATCGGGAGAGACCGAGGGAGAGGGGGAGGGAGAGGCACGTTGAAAGAATCCGAGAGCGAAGGGGAGAGCATCCCTCCAGCCATGACGGTCCGGAGGAGAGAGTTTATAGATCTATGCAGCCTGCGCACACCTCTGCAGGACAGCAGCATCGCCAGCATCCATCCACAGATCCTGTATATCAAATTCAGCCTCAAGAGGTGCAAACGCTACAACAGACTCAAGAGCCAAGAAGACGACAGCACGCTGCTAAAATTCAACAACAAGACCCTCACAGGCCACAGCAGCAGGTCCAGGACAACCAGAGGCAACACCAGTCTCAAAGACTGCAGGAGTACGAGCTGCAAAGGCCCGAGCATGTCAGTCACCAGCAAGACCCCCCGAGCAAACAGGAGGTCCACATGGACATGGAGTTCGAGTCCCAGAGGCAGCAGCACGCTCCGTCAGGCACCCAGAGGGTCGACTCCGCCGTCTACCTCCAGAGGGGCTCGGCTTTACCTCAGGCCAATCAACGAGGCGCGGAGATGAGCGGAGGGCCCAAACCCAAGATACGAACCCGCTCCATGTCGGACATCGGAGTGAGCCAGCATTCCGCCATGTACCGCATGGAGAGAGCAGCGGCCGGCAGGGAGGCGCCCAGAGCCGCCCCCCCGCCGGGGGTGGCTAACGGGGAGATGGGCGCGCTGGACACCAGGGTGTCGGTGGCACAGCTGCGACACTCTTATCTGGAGAACGCCAACCGGAAGCCTGAGTTGTAGGTCCAACGGCATGGGGCTCTGTGTTGCATTGCTGAATAACGATCTAACAAAAAAGAAAGAAATCAAAGCAGATGTTGCTGCAGTGTGTGATTGTGTGGCATGGAATCAAAGTGTATTGGTTTTTTTTTTGTTTGTTTGTTTTTTGTTTTGCTAATGTTTGCAATTTTAACTTTTTACTGACCTCAGTCATCCTCCTTGACGTAGACCTGCTGCTGCATGTTAACATAAAGCAATGGCTCAGCTTGTGTAACGTACAGGGTGCGATTTTGAGGCGGTGGAGGGAGTTACCCTCAGCACAGCTGAACAACAAACTGCCTTTTAAAAAATATAAAGAAAGCAGAACTGGCAGTTCTGATGCACTGATGGAAAAAGCTAAGCAGACAACAGCAGCACGTACTTATTCAGACGTCCCCCGGAGTTTCACATGAATAGATTTTTACTCCTGTTTACACAAGTTTTGTAATGTGAATACTGTGAATTTACTTTGGAAACGGTTCTTTTTGCAAACAGCTTGCAGAGTGCAACATTTAGAAAACACCCTCCTCCACCTCTCAGTGGAACCGGGGAAACATATGGACGCTGCAGTCATAGTAAATAGTTACAGATACTGGGTGTAGATAAAGAAAGAAATAATGGCTTTTAGCTATTACATTTTACTGTTCGTTGCATGCAGACATGCATGGTTTTATTACAAAATGCAGCGCCAACTAGTGGCCTGACATGCAAACTACAACATTTGTGGCCTTCACGTCTGTGGTGCTCATTACTGTGAAGCTTTGCAGAAGTGATTTCCAGTCAATCGTTCATATGTAAACAAGGCCGCTGCTGAGATCTGTACTGAAGTCTCATAGTCAGGAAATACAGATCATGTATTCTTAGACAAATTGAGAAATGTTTCCCCTCTGGTTTCTTCAGAAATCGCACCTTTGTAACATTTCGATGTGTGAGACTCTGCAGTTCCTGTTAAAGTCAACACAGCCAACCGTTGTTAATATTATTCTACCTTTTCTTTTTTTGTTGTTGTCGTTGTCTTCGTCAATCTTTCCAAAAAAAAAAAAACATCTCAAAAGTGAGACCACTAAAGTAGACCTCTCAGCTATGGAGGTAGACCCGGCTAGCGGCAGTGACCGAGACAGGGCTGCTCGGAGGCCTCGACGCTACATCACCCCAGGAGACAGCCGCATGTCGGAAAGGTTTAGGACCCAGCCCATCACCTCTGCAGAGCGATTGGAGTCCGATAGGTACAGGAGGGGCTCTCTGAAGCAATCTGCTGGAGCTGTTGGGAGTGATTTCTTTTGAAATGCATGGCAGTGTGGGCCAAAGGTGCTTCATTCATGTAAAAAATGATGCAGACGCTTGATGTTTCTTTTTTTTCTCTCTCTCTGCAGGTCTCGTCTCAGTCCATCGCAACTTCAAGACCCTGAAGGTGCGCACTGACAACAGCAAATTAAAAATCACAGTGTGAATGATGCTCCTTCAGTATTTGAATCTAACATAACCTTCTCTTCTCTAACATAACCTAATCTTCTCTTCTCTTTGCTCATCAGATGAAGAAAAACTGGATGAGAGAGCAAAGATGAGTGTGGCTGCGAAGAGGTCTCTCTTCAGGGTACGTCCTACTCTCAGTGGATTTCACACAGATGATCAATTTTACAGAGAGTCCACAATCTGAAACTTCCAGGAAGAAGCAGTGTCACTGAAAAAACATTGATATTGTTGATTAAAAATCAGTGTTTTCTTCCAGGAGCTGGAACGGACGTCTGAAGGAGGCGTTCCCAAACCGCGATCAAGAAACGCTGCTGTGGACAGACGCCTGAGACGAGTTCAGGACCGCTCGCACACGCAGCCCGTCACCAACAGGGAGGTGGTCACTGCCTCCAGGTACAACCTCACTTCCCTCGTCCATCCATTGTTTTCTTCCTTGCCACATTATAGCATGCCTCTTGTTTACCTCCCTCCACTTTATCCTTCATTCACTGCATGCTGTCATTTCTTTTCCTCCCACACATCCTCTATTCCCACTTTCCTTTCTCCACTTTGAAGTGATCCAGACGCACCGTCACACCCTGCGGGAGTTCATGTAAATCACATCCACAGCCCGCCGGCGGCCAGCGTGACCAGCCTCAGGTGTGCTGGGCGGCTCTCTTACTGTGCATGTGCATTTATAGCAATTTACGACTCAGATGTGAGAAAGTCGACGGACGGATAGACATAATTTCAATCTTTTTAAAATAGTGTAGGATAAAGTTGATGTCACCTGCAGTACAGCTACTTCACCAGCAGATGGGATAAAAAACACAGAGCTGTCACCTCTCCCTCTCACGCACATGTCTGAATTGTTCATTTTCTGTATTTTCAATATTATTTATTTGGAAATAAATGACATATTTTGACAAGTGCTAGTTAGATGTTTTCACTTTGAAAGGGGAAGCTGTCGTAACTGTAACGCTGAGACCAGATTTACACGATGACGTTTTAAATTAAAATGCATCATTTTTGCATTTCAGAAACTATTCGCGTTTTAGTTTTCTGGCTTAAATCATGACATTTTTTAAATTAATCTGTAATAAAACGTGCCACTGTAAAGGATAGCACTGAAAATATGATAATATAATTTTGTAGACTTCATTTCTGCCTCCCTTTGCCTCCCAATGCAGCAAATGCCAAGAACAGCTCTTATCTCTCTCTGTAAATCACATTTGTCGAGTTTGTAGTGGACAAACCTCCGTCTCCCTCTCCTGGTGGGAGCGCCGATGTGCCCGTCCAGCTCGCCTTACCTTGTTATTTCTGCCCTGCGTGTGCTGCCTCTGAGCAGCGTGCACCTTATAGGGAGAGGGGAGCCGCTGTCTGCACAATAACTCATTCAGGACTTTCCAAGTCCGGTTTCCATGCATTCCGTCCTGCTGCGGGTCTCACATGCGCCCTCGCGACTGTCCGTAAAGAAACGGGCTGCATATCTGAAGGGAAAGGTCAGAGGCTGAGCCAGTTAAAGCCCTCCCTGCATATCTGGGTTCACGTGTCGCGCGGTTTGTTTACCAGCCCAGGTTTAACTCGGCACACTGCTGAGAGATTGCTGTAACCCCTGCAAACTACCAAGTGCATTATATGATTATCTGGCATATGTGTGCTGATCTACTTATGTCTCTGTTGCTGCGCCTGTAATCTTCCACAGTTGTCACAGTTATTAACCTATCAGGTATTTGCATGCTTGCTTTTCTTTGCCGTGTCAGAAATGGCATTATGTTAGGTTATTCTGCCGATTCTGATTTGCAGAAACAAATAAGCTTTATCATAAACATTTATACCTTCAAAATGGATAAGTCTGAAGCATTTCTCTTATTTTAAAGCTAAATCAACCCTCACTGAGTCACCCTGATATCCTCTTCCCGCCACTCCAGTATTCAGGCCCCGTCTCAGCCGGGCTCAGCGGGCCCGGATCAGGAGAAGGTCGATCCGGACCACCAGAAACCAGCTGGGGCCGGGGGCGACGGCCAGGAGGCTTTCCTGGACGAGCCGGACCTGTCCACGCTCAGCCTGTCAGAGAAGATGGCCCTGTTCAACCGCCTCGCCCAGCCGGGGAAGCCAGGCGAGGGCGGCCGGGGCGACACCCGCCAGCGCAGGGCCAACGCCCGCTTCCAAACACAGCCCATCACACAGGGCGAAGTGGAACAGGTGAACGCCTCTTCTTAGTATTCAACTTAGAGTTTGATTTATGGATATTTTATGCAGGCTTTTATTTTATACACCCATTATTTGGTTTAGTGTCCATGCTCTTTAAAATGGATGTAGTGCTGAGCCCACAAGCTCAAATTTAAATGTGATGGATGTGTTGCTGGAGGAAGTTGTAAAAATGCAGCATTACAGCAAATAAATCTCAATTTGGCCAAAAAAAATAAGGAAATAAGGAGAGTGCTCAATCACAAAGTGAAAGCTGTGGGAATAACAACAGTGAGTGTCTTTAGCAGCACTGGAACGAATGCTTTAAAGCTGCAAATTGAAGTAATGCCACTTTTGTGCATTGAGTGATTAGAAGTTTATTCATTGTTAGTCCCTCTACCAATTTCCATATTGCATTAAACATAAGGCCCGTGGGCCCAAACTGTTCCCACAACAGACTTCAATTTGTCCCAGCAAGCCACAAAGAAAACTGTGAAACTCTGCACCTTTAAACAACAGTACAGTACAGTAAAGGCATGAATTTCTACACACCGTTGACGCTGACAGAAATTCCTCATAATCTCAAGGGCTTACTTTGAAACAGCATCATCGAATACTGAACATCAGCTACATTGTGTCGGTGTGTCTTTTACTGTGTCTTAAATAGCCCTTCAGCTACAGACACTTCGCTTCCAGGTCACTTGCAACATTGCAGCGAGTGCTTTTCTAGCGTACCAGTTTCCCTCGGTGCTTTGTGGGTGGCTGACACAGATCTCTGTGAAGCAGGAAGAATCAGAGGTCAGAGAGTTTATCTCCAGTTTGGCTTTAAGTACAGCTGCCCCTAGATAAGTTCATAGATGAACATCTTCTGTCATAAAAAGCATTTGTGGATGTGTCACACGAGTCCCTAAAGAAGCAGTGAGTCAGGTTCTGGTTTCACTGAGACGTCTGTGGAGTCGGATGTTTCATGCTGTTTTAATGTCCATCATGCTCTCAGCCGTGTGTCGTAGTCAATAACCGGTGTCCACACAGGATGCCGAGCTGCCCGTAACGCCAGCGGTGTGTAACGGTGACTTAGAGGCCGATCAGGGAGAACATGTAAGACACATCCTGCATTAGGATGCATCAAGCCATCCAATACGCGGTGTTTGTGATTTGGATTTTTTTTTTATTGCAGAGCTTGTCAAATGGCCTAAAAAATTGTTGTTGTGCCTCTGTGTTAGAGGAATACTGTGTAATGCACATGCAACGAGAGTTTTAGGGTGTCTTGCGTGTTCCATGTGGCTCAATATTATCGGCAGCTGCTTCTCTGACATGCTTGTTTGCTGCATTACAAGCATGGATGGAATATTTGGATGCAAGAAAAGTTTATTCAGGCTTCTTCCTGACCTGAATACACACACGCAGACAAAAAAACATGTATCTGGGGAATGAGAATATTAATGTCCCTGACCTCGATACTGACAGTGAGGGTCAAGAAAAGATCTGGAATTGCAAATAAAATGTATTTACTGTGGTCTGATGTGGATTTTAAGCATCATAAAAATTAACATTACTGCATTCTTTTCCTGGCTTTAATGCACAATAACAGGCCATTTCATCATTTACCTTCCTGATTGGATCCAGTTCAGTGAAACATGCAATAAGTGAGATTTTGTAGATTGTTTTGAAATTGTTGATTAACTTCATAAAAAGTAACATGTGTTAGAGTTGGTTTATTTTGTAGTTAATGAAGGTAAGAAGGTTGAATGTTTTTTATTCATTCCAGTCAAACATCATCCTCAGATATTATTACCATTCGCTAATTGCACTGAACGTATGTGTCGTGTTGATATTTGCTTTGCTTCCTCACAACAAATTGCTTACCCATCCATTCATCCATCATCCATCATCCATCCATCCATCCATAAAGAGACAGAACTTTCTGACATTGTGTCTCTGATTTTTGCAGCTGAAAAATGGAGGCGAGATCAAACTGGAGCCTCTCTCAGCCTCCCTGGTTCGGTCTGTGGCAGCCGTCACCTCCCAGGCTTCTGTCACCTCAGTGACCGCTCCAGGTAGCGGCGGCGACGACGGGCTCCATCCAGGGAGGTCGACCGCCCTCCCCTACATCCCTGCCTCGCAACAGCCTCCCGGCACCACAGGCATCCTCCAGGAGAGGGCGCTGAGGTATTTCTCCATGACCCAGAGCGGGGACCCGGGCCACCCTGAGCCCGAGTCCAGCTCCTCCCCTCCCCTCCCCGAGAGCAGAGACAGAGTTGGGGCCCCTCCTGCTCCCTGGCAGCAGGGTGAGGCGGCGGCGGCGGCGGCGGCGGAGGAGGAGGACGTGAGGGGGAGGCGGCGGGGAGGAGCCAGAGACGACGGCCAAGGCGGCAGCATTAGGGGTAAGCCGCACTCCCCCGACAGGGACAGAGAGGAGGAGCGGCAGCAGCATCCCCAGCCTCAGCACCCCGCCCAGCCCGCTGCGTGGAGGGGCGAGCCGGAGCCCGGCCGGAGAGCCGCAGACTCAGACTTCCAGGAGGAGGGAGCCAGAGGAAGAGGAGAGCACCTGAGGGAGGCTGCAGCGGCTCAGGAGGAGCAGAGGAGCGGCGGCCGGAGCCAGGCGGGCATCTCAGGTACGAGACAGGAGAGGAGTGAAGGGAGGAGTAAGACGAGAGGCAAGAACGGTGTCAGGTTTATGGAAATTGGGTAGACTGAAAGAGGAAGAGGAGGAAGGAAGTGACAAAAGGGAAAGCACTGTCTGGAGAAGGAGCCACTCTCATTATCCTCATTGTCTTATGCAGCATGCTCCCACGCATGATTGCTTTGCCGGCTGCACACACACTTGTCCCAGCTGGGGGTGTTTGATTTGGCTGACAGAGAGAGAGAGAGAGAGAGAGAGAGAGAGAGAGAGAGAGAGAGAGAGAGAGAGAGAGAGGCGTCTGAGGCTGCATCTAATTAGCATATTTTACCATGAATTTACCTCATGGCTCTCTTTGTCTGGAAACAGGAAGCCCCTTCCTAACATGCTGTTTGTCAGCTCACAGACACCCATGCTTTTTTTTTTCTTTTAATGGATCTGTGTGTGTGTGTGTGTGTGTGTGTGTGTGCGCACATACACACACTGCCACCGCCTATAAAGGGGCTGTGGTCCTTGTGCACCATATTACGCCCGTGGGTTGGCCGCTTGTGCACATCCTACAGTAAAATGGGCTTGACCTGTTTTTGTGTGTTAACCCAGAGTGTGTGTCCAGGGGTGGTCTTTTCCCATGCATGCACACACACACACACAGATGAAAGCTCTCATTGATAGAGTGCAGAACAATTGTCCGGCACTTAAATGAAGCAGGTAGAGGACAAGAGGGACACAATGGGGGCCTTGTCTGCAGGCTGTGGTTTTATTTAGTTCTGCATGAGTAAATCTTCACTTTATTTCAGTCCATTATTTCCACAAGGTTGGACGGACTCTCCCTTGTAATAATTCTTTCGTAACTTACCCCTAAAATTCAAACAGTCCCTATAAAAAGACTAAAAAGAAGCCGTCATCCTCTTGATAACCAGTGTTTCCCTCTTATAGACACACTGAGTCGACCATGTCTTCATTACATGTGTGTAGATTGATCTGCAGGCTTTTTCTTTGACTCAATCTATTGCTTGTGTCCACGTGCGTCCATTAGTTTGAGGCACTTCTGCTTACACAAGAGGATTTATAGTAATCTCACGTGGGTGTGTGCACTTGACTGCCTCCAGGTTTCTAAGTTTACAGTCATGATCTGAGGATGTTTGTGAGATTTAAAAAAAAGTCTTTGTGAAATGAAATGCTGCAAAATGTGGATTTTATTTTATTGGATTCTGAGTTTTTTGTAATTTCTTCTGCCATCTGTAACTGTAATAGTTGGAGTGTACCCATGCATTTAGGTAAAAACATCAAAATATAAGTTGTTTTAGCTTTTAGGTTGACATTACTTTAAACCTTTATCAGGGAAGGGATCATGTTTGGCATCTATATTATTTCTGTTAACCTAACAATGATTAAAGACTGACCACGTGTATGAAAAACTGTTGTGTGACATTTAAATGGGGTTTTGTGAATTTTCACAGAGCACTTTATCCCTTCAAAATGATCATACACTGACCTAAGCACACACAGATGTGTTTTGATCCTTTGACTTTGAAAATCATATTTCTCTCACAGTCACTTGATGCTTTTTTGAAAATATGATTTAATAGAACAATGATGGGGTTGATATCAGGTCACACGTTATATTGTATGACAGTCGTGCTGAATAATATGTGTCCGTATGTTTTGATAGCGTCCTACTGAAGTCGATAGTGTTAATATTTACCTTTTTTGACTGTAAAAGGTTTCAGGTAAACACTGTGCTGATAAATAATCTTAAAAACTCCATTCAGGAGGTGAACTTATCAGCACTGCAGAGGCTATTTTTACACTTAAATACATCTATAAAAAACCTTCAATTGAACTTTGTGTGTATGGCAGAGTCAGCAGTAATATTTCATTGTCTTGTTGCAGTGGACCTTTGGCCATTACTGATTGAGGCGTTGTTTTTCTTCCCAGATTTGCCGGATCACCCTGCATCACTGAAGCCACTCATCGCTAAAGTATCATCCCGGACTGTGTCCCACGTTCCCAGTGGCCAGCCGCCTGCCGTCCAGCCTCCGCAGACTCTCCCCAAACCCTTCACACAGCAGCCTCCACCAACCCAGCCCAAGCCGTCTTCGTACCCCCAGCCCCCGCCGACGTTCCCCAAACCCTTCACCCACTCCGCACAAGCCCAGCCCAAGCCTCAGGGATTCATCCAGTCTCTCCCCAAGCCTTACCCGCAGACGGCCCCCCAGCCCCAGCCCCAGTCCCAGTCCCAGCCCAAGGCGCCGGTGCCTCCGCAGCCTCCCCCAAAACCTCAGAGCTTCCCCCAGGCGCTGGTGAAGTCCCAGTCGCTGCCCCTGGACCACACCGAGGACTTCAGCAGGCACAGCGTCCACTCTGGAGATCTGCTGTCCCCGACCGACTCCGGGGACCAACTGTCTGACAGCATGTCCTCCAAACAGATGTCCATCAAAGAGAGGTGTGTGATCCTTCAACCGTTCAGAGGAAACACGGAGACTTAACCTGCGCTGCCGTTGTTCGTCACATTCATGAAGATCCTGTTTGAAACGATCTCATTTACACTCAAACACAGATTTTCAGTTTGTGTTACATCTCATTTAAATACTCCTGCTACGGGTTTGATCACTGCAGACCACGGGTGTCAAACATGAGGCCCGTGAGCCAAAACCGGCCCACAAGAGACTCCAGTCCGGCCGAACCACCATGCAAGCTGTAAAAATTTCAAATCACACATTTATTTTTGAAACATCGTAGAATGAAGTCCACAAAAAAAAGTCGCGGTGAGCCACGTGAAAGAATGTCTTTCATTAACAGCAGCAGACTGAGGTGGTTTTCATTTCCTCTTTATTTCTGGTAAAAACAGACAACAATAACCAACGAGAGTCTTTTCATAAAAAGGATTTTCAGTAAATTACAGTATTCAATTAGAATAAAATTCTCTCTAAATTGATGCAATCCACAGTCCTCACAGCGTCCAAACAGGATTCTGACTTAAAACTACTTTAAATATTACATGAAAAGGGAAACTTCGTCAGTGAAATCTCATTTTATGATAGAGAAGCTCTTCAGTTCCTGCCCGTCCTTCACTTCGACGTGCACGTGACGGAGATCCATTTTTAACACGGCGGCGTTAACAAACAGACCTGTGGGGACTCCTGATGTCCGCTGAGGATTAGCGGATTGCGATTGACGCCCTAATTTCTGCCCCGTCCACATTCAAGAAACGGAGATGCTGACATACTTTACTTTACCCCTCAGCGCTCGGCGTTACCAGCGCTTTGGAGACCAATTTCGACTGTCACGTTCAGAGACCGCAGAGCTGGAAACTCTGACCCACTTTTTCACCCTTCACAGATTTTCTTCCTCTGACCTTTGTGAAAACAATGGAAATGCCTAAAATGTCAAAAATCTGACCTTGCAGCAGCTCAACAGCTGTCTGACCTATTTATTTGTATGTATATTTTTATGAAAAAAGAAAAGTAGTTTGGGGTGATTTGATAGAAAGTCTAGTCATTAGAAAAATACATATGCAGTATCGGTTATTCAATATTTGTACATTTTTTTTTAGGATCCAATTGTATATTATGTCAAGACTCAGACCTCAGAACAGGTTTTTTTTTTTTTTTTTCAACTGTAATCGATATTTTCATGTTTTTCCTCCCCATGTCAGAGTGGCACTGCTGAAGAAGAGCGGTGAGGAGGACTGGAGGAACAGGATCAACAAAAAGCAAGAGGTGGTGAAGGTGGCCTCCACCCAGCAGCCGGCTCAGCTATGGGAGACGGAGCAGACCTGCCAGAAGAAGGTCCATTTTTCATTTTCTTTCAACCTGCCAGTCGTGCCCACATTGCTAGTTTGTGTTGTACTTAAGCACTCGTGAAGCTGCGGATATGTGAAACCTCTGCAGAGCGGCTGATGAGTCACGATCATTCTGAATAGAGGAAAAAAAAAACAATAGACACATTTTGAGCTTTCAGGCTGCTTGAGTTTTAAAGGTCGGCTCATGTTTTGTCACAAATGCTCCACTCCTGTATATCCAAGCCGTAATGGGAAGTAACACATTTTAGCCCCTCTCCTTGGCGGTTACCATGCCAGCTCCTTTTCCCCGACCCCCTTTTCAGCTAAGAGCTCCTTTCATTTCGGTCCCTTTTGTCCATCTGTTGTTTGAGCCCATCGGTCCAGATCAGTGCGGCATCCAGCCCTCCTTCACTGTAAATACAAAATTATCCCTGCTGCTTGTATGAAGCATGTTCTCCTTCGCCATCGCCCATCATCCTTTAAATTTCATCACAGTCGTGGCTGATCATGTATTTTTTGAGTTTACGTGCGTCTTGAAGCTACTGAGGGGAATTCATATGCAGAGAGAATTCTCCAATTTCAGTATTTTGGACACTTTGAAAAGACTTGTTTCCAGCTGGCATTAGTATTCTGTGGGGGCAAAGCTGCCGGTTTAGGCCTGGATGGTAATCCTCCAGGCAGTCGTCGTCCCCCCCCCCCCCCCCCCCCCACCTCCCCTCCCAACTGGACCCATTAGGAACAATGGCCGTCGCCCCCTCTCCCTCTGACCAAGCACTTCCCCTGTGTTTAACCCCTCAGGAGGAAGGGGTGGTCGCTCAGGACTGCTCCGCCGTGTGTGTGTCAGAGCAGCTGTGGGTAAGACACGTTTGCTGTGAACCAATCGGCTCCGAGTGGGACAGCTGCCGTCCAATCACTGCTTTTTTGTATGGGTTCTTCTGAATGCGTTTGGTTGTGTGCTGTGACGCTTCGCACTGGGATTGGGGTTGGAGAGACAGTTATTCCGAGGTGAATTTGGGCTGAATGTGGCGCCTGAACTAAACCAAGTGTAAAAACTTAGGTCATGTTCACACGCAAACTGATACTCTTTTAAATGATATGTAAAAAATTGGCATGTACGTCTTGCATGAATCTTTTAAAAGTGATTTAGACTTGAGAGTTACAGAGTTGAGAACAGTTATTTCGTCATTAGACAAGTAGTGATATTTAGTAGCTTCTGCATCTTTGTATGTTTCCTCCTCAACTAACAAAGGTGCATTGAATGACTTATCGGGAAAAGACATTTATATTTTTGATATACTTGCATAAACATACTTAGCAAAGCATGTCCTTTACCCAGTTAGTGCATGAAGCCTGAACTTTTACACTGTACACATATACTTTTAACTCAAATAGTATAGTCGACTTTTTGAGTTATAGAAAACCCAGTGCAATGTCGGACAGAATAATAAATAAGCAATCCTTTTGGGTTCAAAGTCCATAGAAATGGTGAAATATGTGAGATTATAGTCACTTTCAAGCCACTTTGCAAAAGCTGTGATTGTATAATCGTGCATGAAATAGTGTTTCTATAAACCGACTTTAAGGTTTTGCAGAAATACCTTCAACAACACTGAAGTTCCACCCTCAGTTTCTGGTCTTGAGTTTCCCTACTTGGATCTATCCTGTGCTTCCCTTCATCCGCATGTCCTTTGCTTTTCTTTCCATTTCCTCCTTTTCCTCTTCACTTCCTCCATTTGTCCATCTCCGCTCAGGAACCTGTCTTCTCCTCCACCTACTCTCCTCCCATCCCTCTCGGCCAAAAGTGTCAGTACATTGAGCATCCTGGCCAGGTAAGGACGGCCAACCCGGCACGCTCCAATGGGCAGCATGCGCCGGCGTCTCGGCTTTCTTTCTGCCCGCGTGACGGGCTGATGTCAACCTGAATACAGGCGTTTCTTCCACTGTGGAGTAAAGTGTGCACTTAACACGCTTGGATGCATCTTATCTTTTATATCTGCTTGGTTTGATGCTGTTACTACATGAATAATTGCTCCTGTGGGAACGTCGCAGTGACATGGAGTTATAGCGATGCTGTATGAGACTCGGGGAGCTCCCTGCTAGATTCGGTCCTCTGGATTCTGATTTGATTAAAAGGAGTCGGATATATATGAAGGAGTTTGAAGTTGACAGTTGGCCTCATTGTGCAGAGTTCACTGCTTTGCATGCGAGACTTGGCCTTCTAACCATCATATCTTTTTACATGATTTGTTCTTTTTCTTTTTAAATGAAGACGGGGGAGGAGATCGAGGCCCAGATGACCATTGAGGAGAGAAAACAGATGATTTCAACCCGGGAAGATGCGTGGAAGACAAAAGGCAAAGGAGCCGCCAATGACTCCACCCAGTACACCGTGGCTGCACGGATGGTCAAGAAAGGTCTGCAAGAGCTTTAT
The DNA here is from genome assembly GCF_902148845.1 of Salarias fasciatus. NCBI lineage: Eukaryota > Metazoa > Chordata > Actinopteri > Blenniiformes > Blenniidae > Salarias > Salarias fasciatus. The sequence continues at coordinate 9,805,653 of NC_043762.1, forward strand.
CACATGTATCAATAAGCTTCCAGCCAGAAATATTACTAGATTTCTTGTCATTTCACAAGATCTCAGGATACTCCGTGCATGCAGCGTTGGATAATTTGTCCCGTCTCGTGTGAACTTCTGTCCACAGGCCTGGCAGCCCCCTCCTCGGTTATCAGTCCCATCCTGTCGCCAGTTTCCACCAAACTCAAGAGCAGCACGCCGGCTGTCAACAAACCACAAGAGGGTGAGACGGAGTTACGAGTCCCGAGTCGTCACTGTGGCCACAGCTGCAGGAACGGCTGTGGAAGTTTTTTCTCTCCACTTTAATCATTTTTCAGTGTGCCTTTAGTATGTACTTTAGTATTAGCTATAACCAAATCACAGCCTGTGCTCCTGTTTCCTGGACCAAAGAGAGGCATCTCCTTCACTTAGAACACACTGAAACTTAACAAATTGTACCTTTGGCCAAATAATGCATGTGTGGCAATTAAAAAGGGCGTCTGAACTGTTTTTGGAATTGATTTTTTTTTTTCTCTTCTGCAGAAATTGAGGCCAAGCCTGAAATGGAATCAGATAAGAAGCTGGATAAGTTGGAGACTTTCTTGGGCCGTCTGAACAGCAAAGGTGTGTCCGCCTACCCTGCCTCACCTCTGCTTATCTTTGGTGGTAAATCATCCCTCATCCTCTCACTGTGTTTCGCATCTCGTTTCCAGTGGCAGGCTTGCAGGAGACCACCATCACCGTGACTGAGAAAGCTGTGAAAGAAGTGATGAAGCTGGACGACGAGATCTTCTCCAAGTTCTACCGGCGCGTGGCTGAATTCCCACGCATGCCCAGCAGGATCGAGATCAACGAGGACTTTGACACCATCTTCGGTTCTCAAGGCCCTAAGTAAGAAAGCACAAACTGCTCCCAGTCATGACAATATGAAAACTAGCAGCCTCTTTGATGTTATTTCTCTAATTTGTGGCCATTTTTCCTGTCCAGGCTGGCCTCCGCCATGGTGCAGCACAAGCGGTCGGTTCGTCCGTCCAGGAACGTGCAGTCGTCCAGAAACCCTCTGAAGATGCTGGCGGCCCGAGAGGACATCCGCCATGAGTACACGGAGCAGAGGCTCAACGTGGCACAGCTAGAGAGCAAGAGGATGAAGGCTGAGAAGAGTAAGAGGACGGAAACCCCACATTGGATCTGTGGAAACATTATCTTCCCTTAAAGTTAAATCCGCCTCAGTTTCTTTGTTTGTTTTCTAAAAACCTACAAATTAGCACGCTGTCCCATATGACCCAGTTTTATCGCGGTGGGGACGGTGTTGCTTTAAAGTTTAATGGAGCGTTTGTGTTAGTTTTATGTCCCCTGCAGTTCTCGGCCTTAAAGGTGTTTGTTCTTCCTTCCAGCGAACAAAACCTCGGAGTACTCCGAGGCCGCTCTGGCAGGTCTGGCGAGCAAAGAGAATTTCAGCAGCGTGAGCCTGCGCAGCGTCAACATGTCGGAGCAGATGTCCAACAACAGCGCCGTGCCCTATAAGAACCTCATGCTGATGCAAATCAAAGGTGAAAACCTCCTTTCTTTACCTCTGGGGTGAGACAGACACCAGTCGCAGCCGCTCCGAACAAACAACGTTTCCCTTTTTCTGGCTTTATCAAACCAAACATGCACCGTTAGAAGAGCAGGTCTATATTTGGGGGCTTTTTCTTGACAAGGAGCAGTTGCCAAGCAACCAGTTGGAGATTGGAAAAAAATGTCTGCTCCCAGCTCAGAGCGAGTTTGACCCGTGAATGTCCAGAGAACAGAAAATGGCTGTTTTTACACTTCAAGCTCAGTGTTGCATAAACAAACCAGATATCATGTTTTAAACCGTGTTGTTCAGGCAGTACTGCTGCTCTCATTCAGAGTCTGAAGATTTCCTTCAGCTGTTCATACTAAGATCATTAATTTAACTGTTCACAGCATTTTTCTTCCTTGTAATTGTTTTTAAGAATAAATCCAAAAAGAATACCAAAAACAAATAGAGCAGAAATTCACATTTGCTTTCCAGACATTTGATTTTTTTCTACTTTTAACATTTCTTTTAATTGTCAAAACCGTTCCTATAAAGATTTATTTCCATAAATTTCATTTCACCAATGTGGTGCCAGAAAGTAATTTATGCCAAAAACAAGAAAAAAGAATCATATAAACTAATTGTGTATGGAATTAGCACATTTTCTGACTTCCACCAGCTTTCTCAGTGGGAAGAATCCTACTTGATCATGTTTAGATGGTTTTCCCTGCTTTGCTTTGTTTTTGTCCTTGACATTTCCTCATGTTCCCTTAACGTCCTTGTATTCTGTGTTTGGTGTAATTTAACTTTTTGGTTTCTACTCCTGTTTCACAGTCCCCGCCTGTGTTTAGTCCACTGTCTTTCTGTCCTGCATACGTGGCGTTTTGATGTTTTGCGTTTTCGTTGATGGAAGCGACTTGAATCTGTGCAGGCCGCCGCCACGTTCAGACCAGGCTGGTGGAGCCCAGAGCGTCTTCTCTGAACAGCGGCGACTGCTTCCTGTTGGTCACTCCGGACCACTGCTTCGTTTGGATCGGGGAGTTCTCCAACGTGATCGAGAAGGCCAAAGTGAGCGATGCTTGATTTGGGTGAAAGCTGCTGTTTCACTGCTGGCATTTGAATAAACATGATTCATTGATGATTTCCTCTCTCCGCACACCGCCTGGCCCATCCCCATCTGTTCTCCTTATCAGACACATGCCTTCGGCCTCTTCTGTTTTCCCCAAAGGACATCTGTCTAGACATTTCCTGATAAAGCATTTGCTTTATTACTCCTCCTCCTCCTCCTTTTTTCTCTGTTTTGTCATTTGATTTTGTTTTATGCAGAAAACAAAGCTCAGTCACATCTGTTCAACTTGTTCTTGAATTCATTAAAAAGCCGCAATTTCTTTGTTGTTTGCACAAAAGACGAGAAACTGCGCTGTTGACGGTGTTGTTGTGATTTTTGCCTCCAGGCGGTAGATTTGGCGACGTACATCCAGACGAAGAAGGACATGGGCTGCAGGGCGAGCCAGGTGCAGACCATCGAGGAAGGAGGAAACACGCAGGCTGAAGACGCCCAGCAGTTCTGGACCATCCTGGGCGGACAGATGGCTTACCAACGTAAGACACCAGCTAGAAAAAAAACACTGTGTGGAGCGGAATCAGTCGCAGACGTGTGTTCACCGCCTGTCCGTGTCTCGGTACTCCGCAGCGGCGGGTCCACCGGAGGAGGACGAGCAGTTTGAGAACGCCATCGTGGAAACCAACTGTATCTTCAGACTGCTGGATGACAAGCTGGTGCCTGATGATGACGAGTGGGGGAAGGTCCCCCGCAGCTCACTGCTCGCATCTAAGGAGGTGAGCGGGACTTTGACACCAATACATCTCTGTACTTTCATCCTATCATGAATCCCGTGCATCACGGTCCATGATTACACGTGGCACCTTTTATTTTACCCGACTCTGCTCAGTTCTCCTTTCGCCTGCATTTGAATTTTATGATCATTTTAGACTCTTTTCATAACAGGATGAGGTGCACCAACTTCTTTTCTAATTGCATTCAGAGTTCTCACAAACCAATAGAAAACTGGAGCAACTAAAAAAAACACATTCAGCTGTTAGATTCGAATGGAACAAGAGGGCAGCTTTTCTGTTAGGACTTAGGAGATCTTGTGATAGCTGGCTGTAATTCAAACCACCAAGATCAGTGCAAAAAATACTTTAGACTTTCTCTGTGCTTCAAGCAGGTTTTAATTTGTCGCTTAGCAACAGCAGGTGTCATGAAACACCTCCTACGTCCATCTGTGCTCCGCTGCTAAAACGCTAAAAAAACCAAACTGGGTTCAGGACACCGGAGATGAGACGTGCAAACTCCATGCAGCTCCTGAATTTCAGTGGTTCAGTTGATGCCAAACTCGCTGTTTTCCATGAGATGGACGTGAGGGTTTACATAATGCAGCAGTACAGGGGAAGGTGTGAGACTCCTTGCAGATGGAGTGTTTTGTCGCCTGCAGGTGCTGGTGTTTGACTTTGGCAGCGAGGTCTACGTGTGGCACGGTAAGGAGGTGACCCTGGCCCAGAGGAAAGTGGCCTTTCAGCTCGCCAAACACCTGTGGAACGGGACCTTCGACTACACCTGCTGCGACATCAACCCACTGGACCCGGGGGGCTGCAACACACTCATTCCCAGGTAAAACAGACACGTCTAGCTTTATATTCACGTGTACGGTCTTTGTCATGCAGTAAATTGATTCTCCACTATCTATGATCCGTTTCCTCAACCATCCCACAAGAGGATGAAACTGACTCAACAGATAAACAAACCTTTCTGAAAGACTATAATGTCCTTTATAGACATCCTCACTGTTTAGGCGTAACCTTGACGTCTGGTGTTTCCTGTTCTCCCCTCCAGGAAGGGCCTGGGCCGTCCAGACTGGGCCGTGTTTGGCAGGCTGACAGAACACAACGAGACCATCCTGTTCAAGGAGAAATTTGTGGATTGGACTGAAGCAAAGTCACCGACACCGAAAGAAGTCATGGAGCCTGTGCGTGAGCAGAAGGTACGGGTGGATCCACAACTGGCCTCTGGTACCTGCTCATCTGTTTTATTTGCTGTCTCAGTTAATGTTCCCACCAACAGCTCTGGGACCAAAACAACAATTATAGAGCAGAAGTCTTAAAATCAGGGGTGTCAAACATAAGACTCGTGGGCCAAAACTGGTCTACAAGAGGCTTTAAATTCATCTGCCAAACCACCTAGCAAATGGTGAAGTCTCTCTGTGACCGAATCTCCCAGGAGGCTCCGGGTCGAGAGTGCCGCCCGTACGATGCCACCCTGATGCTCCCCGTCCTCCACTCGTCCATCTCCACCATCCTGGACGGCGTGAACGTGGGCCGCGGCCACGGCCCGGTGGAGACAGAAGACCACATGAGGCTGCAGGAGATCACCACGGCGTCCGTGGACGTCTGGCACATCCTGGAGTTTGACTACAGCCGCCTGCCGCGCCAGAGCATCGGCCAGTTCCACGAGGGCGACGCCTACGTGGTGAAGTGGAAGTACATGGTCAGCACTTCAGGTTGGTCCTCATGGATGACGCTCGACGAAGCTCGAAAAGTAAACGTGAACCATTCATTGACTGAGTGAGCTGGGTGAATTGATGACCTGAAATGTGTGTGTGTGTGTCAGTCGGTCGCCGGCTGAACCCCGAGGCGAGGAGCAGCGGGCCGGGGAAGGAGAAATGCTGCTACTTCTTCTGGCAGGGTCGACACTCCACGGTCAGCGAGAAGGGGACGTCAGCTCTGATGACGGTGGAGCTGGACGAGGAACGAGGAGCTCAGGTGCTAAAAACGTGCAATCAGTGCTTGTATAGACGTCCGTCCTGTCGCTAATAACGGAGGCATCCCTTCATCTCCTGCATGCAGGTCCAGGTGCAACAAGGAAAGGAGCCTCCGTGTTTCTTGCAGTGCTTTAATGGAGGGATGATCGTCCACGCTGGCAAAAGAGAGGAGGAGGAGGAGAACACTCAGAGTAACCATCCTGAGAGACAATACAATTATTAAGAAGAAACAAATGGTAGTCTTATTTGGCACTGATGAATTCTCCCGCTGTGTGTGCCTGCAGATGAATGGCGTCTGTACTGCGTGCGGGGCGAGGTGCCGGTGGAGGGCCACCTCCTGGAGGTGGCCTGCCACTGCAGCAGCCTCCGCTCCAGAGCCTCCATGATCCTGCTCAACATCAACAAGGCCGTCATCTACCTGTGGCACGGCTGCAAGACGCAGCTGCACACGCGCAGCGTGGGGAACACCGCCGCGCTCAAGATCAAAGAACAGTCAGTTTCGGGACAGAAATGAATGGCCGATAATGAAGGGGTTCATGAGTGTGTGTTGGATTTGATTTGTGTGTCCTGTTGCCTTCAGGTGTCCTCTGGAAGCAGGCCTCCACAGCAGCAGCAAGGTCACCATCCATGAGTGCGATGAAGGGATGGAGCCTCCGGGCTTCTGGGAAGCTCTGGGGAGGAAAGACAGGAAGGCCTACGACTGCATGCTGCAAGGTACTGGACAGGTTTTCATTTTCTCACCATTTCCCATGATTCAAAGTGGAGGAATTGCCTTCAGCATACAGTCTTCTGGCTTGTTGTCTTCAGACCCGGGCAAATTCAACTTCACCCCGCGGCTCTTCCAGCTGAGCAGCACATCTGGAGATTTTGTGGCGAATGAGTTCTTCCATCCGTCCCGAGCGCCAGACCTGGTCAGCTCGCTGCCGTTCCTGCAGGAAGACCTGTACAACGCAGCACAGCCCGGTACGGCCGAGGGACACAGAAACTCTCTGGCTGCTATTTTTCAGAAAACTTTTCAACTGTTTGATCTGAATCAGAGCTGAAGAAAATTTTCGTTTGGCCTCAAACTTTACATCGGGCCGTTTTAGTGTCTGTCCAGCAGTCATCAGGGAAAAAGTTTATTATGTCACGAGAAGAAACCTGTCGTAATTCAACCAACTTTATTTCGACAACAGTAACGTTTTCCTCTCATCGCCACAGCTTTGTTCCTGGTGGACAACTTCCACGAGGTGTACCTGTGGCAGGGCTGGTGGCCTCAGGACAGCGAGAGCACCGGCTCGGCTCGGATCCGCTGGGACGCCGACAGGAAGTGCGCGATGGAGACCGTGCTTCAGTACTGCAAAGGTGTGGAGGCGTGAGGGGAGCCGATGACTTTCATGAGTCGACTTGACCCTCGTCATGACACTGTTTTGATAGGAGCTCATAGTTGCTGTACCGATTTGTCTTCAACTGCAGAGAAAAACGATAAGAAGCCCCAGAAGTCGTATCTGATCCACGCCGGTCTGGAGCCGCTCACCTTCACCAACATGTTCCCCAGCTGGGAGCACAGAGAGGACGTGGCTGAGATCACAGAGAGGGTCAGCAGCACACACAGCCATTATCCATAAAAAACAAGTTCCTCCACCAGCAGAGAGTAAAAACCCCCGTGCGTTTGTGCGTTGTGGCGGCAGGAGGCCGAGGTTTGCCACCAGATCATCCTGGTGGAGGACGTGTTGGCGCGGCTCTGTCAGAACACCTTCCCCCTGGATCAGCTGACGGCCCGGCCGCTCCCGGAGGGCGTCGACCCGCTGCGGCTGGAGATCTACCTGTCCGACCCGGACTTTGAGGTCAGCAGAAACTGCGGTCCACAGCCCGGGGCTCTCAGAATTTGCTGATCTTGTTTTTTTTTTTTTTTTTTTTTTTTTTTTTTTTTTTAAGCGCAGGACAAAAAGCAAACCAATGGAGGAATAAAGAGAAGGGAACATGTCAGAAAATTTTTGTAGGAATATTTAAAAAAATCTTTCAAAATCCCCGATGTCTAGTACTTTTCCCACTTAATTTTCAACTTCAAGATTTACTTGATTTCAAATTTCTTCTACTCTTTATACTGAGATGAAAAAAATTCTCTATAAATAATGGCACAAGACAGGACTGGATTTGTTTTCAAACAGTCATAGATAAAGAACTGCATGGTGGTGTAGTGGTTTAGCATTGTCGTCTCACAGTAACAGGATCCTCATTTTGAGCTCAGGCTCAGAGGCCTTTGTTTGTAGAGTTTGCATGTTCTTCCGGTTTGCACATGGGTTTTTTTTTTTTTTTTTTGTCCTCCCACAGTTGAAAAACATGCATCTGAGATCTCTAAGCTGCCTGTTTGTGTGAATGTGAGTGTTTGGATTTGGACTGTGCCGTCACCCGAGTTCAAATATCCACAATTAGGAAACAAAGAAAAATGCAGTGAATCTAAAAAAACAGTTTCACGGTGTGCTGAATGTAAACAAATCATGTAAAGTGTGTCCGTTTACATGAAACAGTTGAACTGAAGTGAGTCGAGATAATCAAATTGTAATTAAAATCCAGATTCTGGATTCAAAATATCGTCAGCCAACCTCAGGCGTAGTATCCATCTAATTCCATCTAACTCTCATTTCACAGACCAAGTTGTAGCTGGATTCAGGTAAGAAGAGTTGCTCGTGTGATTCATCCGCTCGCTCGCTCTCTCTCTCTCTCTCTCTCATGTACACGTAACACTGTCTTTGTTCTTTATTTGGATGGAAGAAATCACTCCTGCCTCTGGAGTGTGGTGCTGGTTGAAGAGAAACAGGTCACGCTCGGCTGCACAAACATCTCAAATGTTCTGAAGCAGTAACATTGTAATGAAGTAACGAAGTAACATTCAGAGTTAGGACTTTAGAATGAAATGACACATTTTTATTGTGCTCATATAATTACCTTTTTTTATGTGGTTTCACCAACTGTCTTTGAAGGAAAAAGCACAATTAATCAATTGTAATGCACATTTGTGGCCACTAGAGGGCGAACAAACAGTCCAAAAACGAGCCATTGATGTGTAAGCATGGTGCTGTAGACTGAAAAAATATGAAAGAACAGGCTTTTTTTGTTCTTTATTTCATCATGCATGCACAGCACGTATGGTAGCTGCTGTTTAATTATGTTGTATGTAAAATACATGAATAATACTTCAGATATCTTACTGGTGGATGAGACAAAATTTGATAAAAGTTTCAGGAACTACCCTAAAACATATTTTTGAGATAATACTGATCGAACATTTAGCACAATTTGACATATAACTAGCTGATATGTGATTTCTCTTCGACCGCACCACATTCCGGTGCACCTCTTCATGTAAAAACTCCACCGACGCCTGAGACTCTCTCCTCTCCGAGCTAACAGGATCAATCCACTGATTCACCATCAGCTGCACTGCAGTCTGACTCACACTTTTCTGTCTGCGGAGCACAAAATGACTGCATGAAGAAACACTGGATGTACGAGTGGTTTGCAGATGTGTTAATCCTTCAAAAACAGCACACAGAATCCTCAACATGGTAACAGTTCAGTCAATACGCAGATCTCTTTTTGGAAAAACAGTTTTATTTATCAGTTATGTCGCGACTCCACACGGTTCTTTGATTCTATGCTTGGTATGAAAAATGCCTTAACGACTGACTTTAGATTATTACTATTTATTTAAGTACAGCCAGATGTAATGTTCAGCGCTGGACCTTACAGGGAAAGATGTTTAGTATTTTGCCCCGAAAAGATCCTGATCGTTGATGAAACAGAGCTTTTTTTTCCATGTTCTTCTGGGCTGGGCCTGCCCCGATGTCAGCTGCCAACCGAGGGCTGACATCCTTATCGAGTATGTTGTGAGTGTCGGTATCTCCGGAACATGTGGGTTATGTTTACACTTCAGCAGAACATGTTATAAACTTGGTGTGCTTGTCTCAGGAACAAGTGTCACAGCAGCCGGATGTGCAGTTGATACAGTTGTTCCATGGTAGTAGTGCTAATTAAAGTATACACCTAACAACCACAGGAAATAAAAACGCACAGTTCAAGAACAGACATTCCATATGTCTGTTCAACTCTTTGTCAGTAGAGTTTTGAAATTACTGATGCTGGTGTTGTTTTTAAAGGTAATTAAAGGCTGTTCACTGAGTTCTGAGTCAATTTTGGTAGAAATCTGAAGAAGAGCTCCTGACTTGAACCATGAGAAAACTCAGTTTGAACACTATGTATGTACTTTGTGATCAAACGAGCAAAGCTGCATTGTGTCCAGGAATGTGCAAAACGCTCCAAAACACTGAGTCCTGGCTGTGAAATGATCACTTCAACTCACAGAGACACTTGATTAAAAACACCGGCATGCCCTGTTCTTCAACCAGTAGCTGATGAGTCACACAGACTCACAGAAAACCTGAACTTACAGGCTATCATGGTTCTGTTTTACCGATCTCGCCCACTCAAGATGAAATTAGTGCACGAGGCCCCTAAAGTGAAATGTGTTTTGATGGCCGTGGCGATCCGGTCTGATGGGACGGTGGAGGAAAACAAGGTCACAGACACGTGGAAATAAAATGAGATACTTTGTACGACGTTCCACTGGTTCACCCACGAGGATGTTACTTTGATCTGGTGTGGTCGCACGCATGATAACGGTCCTCCCTGTTTCACTCCTTGAATCAAAAGAAAAATGGTTCATGAATAACCTGAGGGACACAACAGCTTGTTTGACTTTCAGATTCCACAGATTTTAATACAACTCCTTCTGGTGTCCTGATGTAACAGCTCAACTTCACAGGTGAAGTGGAGTCCAGGACTCAATTCTCAGGTCATTCAGGTCCGTTTCTCTTTTTTTTTTTCTCCACAGAAAGCTTTAGAAATGAAGAGAGAGGAATACGAACGTCTGCCAGGATGGAAACAAGTGAACTTGAAGAAGGCAAAAGGACTGTTTTGAGCAAGTTTTATATAAGTTCTGTATTTATCGGAAGATGGCACGTGAAGCGGTCGAGGACTGGACTCTTGAAACTGAGTTTGGTTTTCTGTTTATCGGTGGGAACGCAGCGGAATCAGAAGAAAATGAGACTGGAGACACACTGGCCTCGCTTCTTGTCTTAGTGTTTTACTTCTCAACCTTGTCATTACTGAACTACAATAAACTGAGGCGGTCTGGGGCCGGGTGAAATCACACTTTGGTCGATACTTGGTGTTTTGGTGCGTCTGGAATCTCTTCCCAGCCCTGCAGCCACCGCTCACCGACTCGAGTCAAAGGAAGTGCCATGCTGTGGTTGTGTGCGACTTGTATATAATGTTTGTACACGTGCGTGTAATGTTCATCTGTGTACATGTGTGCGTAGGTGCGTCTGTGACTTTGTATCTATGTAAAAACGAACCCTGTGGCGTCGGATGCCGTGAGGAGGGATCTCTCCGGATGCCGTCAGGCCTCGGAGGAGAATCGTGTCGCTCGCCTGTGCTGCACTGCTGAATTGAGTCGGACTCTCTGAGGACGACAGGAGCTGTGACTCAAAGGTCCGACTTTAACGACAAGACAAACTGCAGCTTGATGAATCTGAATGTATAGTGCCTTGCTTTTTGTGTACAGTTTATATACAGAAATTCTAGTCTGCATTTTTCAAGACTTTCTTTGTGATATAAGACATAGTGAATTAAATCACAATAATGCTCCACCCAGAGCCTTGAGTCTGTTTTTTTTTTTTTTAACATTAAAAGAGTCGTCGATGGTCCAGGACACGGTCTGAGTTTGTGTACATGCTGGTGCAGGATGTTCTTCACTCTCAAGTTGACTCCCAGCAGTTTCAGACATGTACAAGATGAGAGAAGTTTAGATAAGATATGCATTTATCTTTTTCACAGTGGAGAAACTACAAGGTTGTCAGCAGCAGCACACACACTGAGATCAACGCATACTAACCATAAAAAAAAAACTGCAAACATAAGTATAAAAATCACATATAAAGAGAATAGCAAAAGCACAGAATGTAAAAAAAAATGATACATATTAAAATGCACCTACATCCTTATCTAGCTTAATACAAACAGTATTCAGAAACAGAAGTGACTGTGATGTATATCACGGCTGAGTTTGTAGGGAAAAGTCCCGCTGAGCTTAATTGCAGCCAGCAGAAGAATCTGGGTGAGACCACGTTCCAGCTACGTAACGTGGCACATTTGGTGACGGCTGCCACTGTCTCTGTGCTTCCGGCTTCAGCTGAACGGACATTCTCAGCCATAAAGCAAATAAAGCCTGCGCCAAAAACACGACGGGTCACAGCCGACATTCCGATAAAAGATAAAAAAGCTGTCAATGTTCAAACAAAAGTGCAAGGACAACCTGTTTGACAGAGTACGGTAATTGATCTGTTTCCTAGAAAGACATGAAATGCATTTCGGTTGTCATTTCATGATGTTAATATTAATACTTTTGCCAAATAAGAATGTGGCGCAGCTCTGGCTGTATAGAAGGGCATTTATTGAATTGTGTTAATTGGGTTTCTGGTGTGAATGATGACCTTCATTCTTGCTACGTGAGAGATGCAGTGCACTATTATACAGTATTTCTGTGTATCACTGAGGCCTAGATGTAAATATCCTCGGCCCACCACTGAAAGAAGATGAAAAATACCTTTTTAAGAAGAAAGTTAAAATTGTTTATTTTTTTTAAAAAGAAAATAAAACTGGCAACAAGATTAAACAAAATTCAAAACACACTAAACTGACAAAGGAAACAAAAACCTCAGTCTGAACAGGTGTGATGGCAGAACCAAGATTGGAGAGTTCAGACATCAAAAAATTTCAAACTTTGTAAAAGAATTTATCTGCAAGGCGAAGCTGCCTGCTGATCAGCGGGTGAGTGCATAAGGAGACTGAGACACTGATTAGTAATGAGGTGCAGGTGAGTGAGAAAACAGGAAGCCACGCACAGATGTGCACAGTGTCTGCAGCTTTAAGTATTGCTAGATGGCAGGTGTGCAGCAGAGGGAGCGAAGCACAGGAGGAACAGCAGAGGGAGGGTGACCGGCAACAGGAAGGGAAAAACATTCAAAGACAGGAGCGAGAGAGATTGAAAAAAAAACGTGAGGGGAAGGAGAAAACACCAGAAACATGATCGAGGCAGGAGGTTGAGCTGTTTTGTTAAGAAAAATGGGCAAAAATGTCCGTGTCTGTTTATGCAGAGCTGGTAGAGAGCCCAATAACACAGCAATGATTTTAAGTGACAATACAAATCTTTCGTTGTTTTCGAGGGTCTCTTTAAATGACAGAGCCACTGAAACTGCAACTTTCTGAAAATGCTCGGGTCTATCTCTTTGTAGACGATAGAAATGCTTGGGCTGTGCATGCATGCATGAACCACCATTAGCCATGGATTCAAATATTTTTAAAATTAAACTGCAGCTACAGCTTTGCTTCAGCTGGTGGACCGTCACATCTCAGGTGAGTCCTGAAGAACTCCTGGATCTTCATCCACAGGTGGATCTCAGCTGCCGAGTGGGACCCGGGCTCACCGCCCCACAGCACTGGCTTGCCTATGAGTGAGTGTATGCTGGAGGGGCAGTAGGGTCCGTAAGGTGGCTCTAGGTAATGCCCGGCTCCAGGGTAACACACACTCTCAAAGTTCTCCTTCCAATGATGCTTCAGTCTCTCCACCATCTGCTCCATGAAGCCCTTGCTGTCCCAGTTCAGGTCGTCCTCAGAGGCCACAAAGAGAAAATGTCCCTTGGCTTGTTCAATGGGGACCAAAGTGTCCTTGTTCTCCTCAGTTGAAGACCTGGTCAGACACCGTTTACACATGTAGGCCCCTGACTCGGTGACTTCAGCTTTTGCCAGATCAGCATTTAATGGGGGGAGGATTTGTTTTTCCTTATAGAAGAGGGGGAACGCTGTGTTGGCAGAGCAGCCGTTGATCCACACTGTGGCCTCAACACCCGGCAGAAAGGAGGCGACTGAAAGTGCCAGATCTCCACTTTTGGAAAGTGATATTACTCCAACTCCTTTACCGCCCACCTGTGAACAAACACACAAATTAATAAAAATCAAAATGTAAAGAAAGCTGGTTCACTGATCCTCCTCCTATTAAGTTGATCACACACTACGAGCAGGATGCTAATCTTTAAAATGTACACAAAGATCCATTTACTCTCTTGTATTCTTCAACTCACCTTGTTTTGTGCTCTTAAAAACTTTATCGCCTCTTCAAAATAATCTAAATGGATATTCCTGGTTTCATTTGAAATGTCACTGCGGCCGTAAAGCGAAACTGTCAGAACTACAAAGCCTCGGCTGGCAAGAAGAGCGGATCTTTTCTCCGCCACACCTCCTCCCAGAGTGTACAGATCCAGCAAAGCAGGGAAAGGACCACGCCCTGCAGGACAAAAACGTACGGTCAAAACCAACCAAACAGACTGAAGACAACCGAGCAGCGTTTTAAAATCCACCAGAAAAAGACTAAACGAAGGTGTTGATGTTGAAAACTCGCACTGAGAAGAAGAGGGACAGAGACACAGCATCACAGGAGTCAAAGAACCTGGGGTTTGTGAGCATCTTTGGCAAAGAGTGAGGAGAAGTATTCAGTCTTTGTAACTTTCACAGGTAGTGCACGTCTGAGCTTACGAGTGGACTCATTCAGCCAAGGTTCGGTCAGAGGCTTTACGGTCCTAAAGGTCATTGGTGCAATGGAGTCTGAAATCTCAGTGCAGAGAGCATCAATCAGTTTCATACAGGCATTCACATTAAGGTCGCCAAAGTCATCTAGAGAAAAAGAGTCATCTCAAGCAGCAGAAAACTGCAGAGTAAACGTTAAAAACAGTCTGTGGTGGAAAGTGCAGGCAGTAAGAGAGAAAATATCTGACAAAATGGATGTCTGTGGCAAGGCGAGGCGAGGTGAATAAATTAAATGACAGAATTTTAACGGTGTGGATGGACAGACCTGGAGGAATGAACAATACTCCTCGAATATTCCCTTCTGTGACAGGGACTCGGCTGACCCCGTCTTTCATCAAAAGCCTCTCATTGGTCGCCTCTGCTAGCATCTTGCCCTCCCCTTCCTCGTGCACAGAGAACTTCACCACATGGGGTTGCTGCGAATTAGCTTTTTGAAACCTCCTGTGCGGGATCTCTGGCCTCATGGACCACAGCAGGCCCATGGGCTCCACCCCGACGTAGCTCCCACTGAGCGAGGGGTCTCTGCTCAGGTCGATCTCGCCTCTCTCGTCTGCCCGGTAGGTGGCCTCGGAGCCGAACACCATGTTCTTCTGATCGATAGATCTGGCTCTCATCGTGACCACCTGCCTGGACCTCAGCCCTGCCACCTTCACCTGGACCGGCTCGTCAAACAAACAGCGCGCCCTTGGCAGCAGCCACAGTCTCACTTGGGACGCCATGTTCCCAAACTTTGTTGTTCTTTTCTTCAAATGTTCAGGCTGTTTTCTGTAAAACAAACATGAGAAGTTAGCTTCAGGTGAAAAATAATATTGTTGGGAATAAGATCAATAGCCTCAGCTTCTGATGCTACTTTCAAAGAAAATGTAATATTTTTTGGTGTTGAAAGCAATTAAAACGTCATTAATTTATGTTAAATAACAAACTCCTCGGCCTCCTTTAGTGATAAGGGCACCAGCTTTTCAGTTTTCAAGGTGAGACTCACTGAATTAGAGACCCAGCCCAGCTCTGCACCTTGCAGCTGTCCCTTGTAACGGCAGTGTCCGGTGCAAGCCGAGTTCAGGAAGCTCTGGACTGGTTTGAGGAGCTTAAAAAAAAGCAAGAAAGCACATCATGTCCTTACAGAGCCACCGTACAGCATAATGAAGAAGCAGATCACTGACAGAGATGTTCACAAATCTTTTTTTTTTTTTTTTTTTGCAAGTTCAATTCATGTCTCAAGTTTTTATTCACAAGCAGTGTTGTGCATGTTACTTTTAAAAAGTAGGTAAAGTTACAAGTTACTTCTTCAAAAAACTCACTGAGTTACAATATTTTAAACTAAGTAATAACTAGGTAAAGTACTGATTGAGTGACTGAAAACAATATGCTTAGATATGTTAAAGAATTTGGATCTTTCTTAACGGAACTTTAAGAAGCATGTTGAATTATTTATCATAAAACTGAAAATATGATGAATGAAATAAATGGACACCTGACAGAATAATTTACAAAGAGGAAACACCACATTCAGTATTCAAATGTTGCTATGTGAAAATAACAGAGACTTGTGCTTTGCTGTGTTGTATTTGTATAAATAAAGCTGAAGTGAATTGTCTTGAGTGAGGATTTAGAAAAGCACTGGCATAAAGCAAAACCTCCGCCAAACAGCAGCTAATCTGTTGATCTGCTGAAGCGAGGAATGCTGGAAACATTTCAGAAAACCAGTGACTACAACCTTCCTATTTTGACACCTTTTCTTAGTTTTCCTCCAAAGCTCACTTTATATGATGACTGTCCTTTGGGAAACGTACAAGATAAAGCATTTCTGATTACAATGACTGGGAAATTTATGTTCACATTTTTTAAAAAGCCATTAATCAAGGTCTTGATGTTTGCTGTGAATCTCTCTCTCTCACACACACACACACACACACACACACACACACAGTGAAATTATGTATTTCTCCTACCTTGTGGGTCTATCCTTGCTTCTTGAACAGCCTTTCACTGCACTGCAGCATGCTCAACTGTTTGCTGACAGGTCACTGGAGGGGGCGGGGCCTAACTCAGGGTCACAACTATGTAATTGCAGTTGGGTGATGACAGACAAGATCTGACACATGTTCCCCAAAAGGGATGAAATTAGAGGCCCACAAAAGGCCCGACACTTTAAAAAACTCAGTGAGGGTGTGGTTCACCAGGACAGCTCAGCAAAAACGGTGCTGGCAAAAATGTTGAAGTTTGTACTCAAAGTTGTACTTGCTCTTGTTAATTATTACTAAAGCTTGTGAGTGTGTGTGTGTGTGTGTGTGTGTGAATTGTAGGCTGAACTCCATGGAGAGGAGCAGCAGGCTGAAGAAGGAGAAATACTGCCACTTCTTCTGGAACTTTTCAGTATTTTTTTAATAGATTTTTTTCCCCCAAACAAGATTAAAAAAAAAGAGCAAAACAAAATACATACAACTAAATTTCAGCTGCAGCAATTTGAGTATCACAAAAACACCAATAACAGAACCAGGCCCTCATTCCGTGTTTCTCCATAAAATTATTATGTAAATTGAAAATTCACACTCACATGGCCTTCCCTCTTGACAGTGTCACATCAGCATTGTGTATATAAAAAAAATATGCCTCATATTGGGGCCAACATTTGTTCAGAGCTTCTCTCCATGATAAATGGACTTTTCCAGAATCTAAGGGCCATCCTGGCAGCTGTGATCGACTGTCAGGACAGGAAGACACACATCCACAACGTCATCCTGAGCAGCGGTGTGCCACAGGGCTGTGAGCTCAGCCCTGCCCTGTTCACTCAGAACTGCACCGCCAGATGACACCACAATAGTTGGACTCATCAGCTATAATGAGGAGGCTCACTTCAGGGAGGAGCTCCGACAGCTGGCTGAGTGGTGTTCAGAGAACAACCTGCCTCTGAACAACACCAAAACCAGAGAGATCATGTTGGCTTCAGAAGGTCTTTCCCTGCCTCTCCCCTCCCCTCACTCCAGCACGAGCTTAAGGTTCAGCCTGCACATGCACACTGTGCAGCCTTCAGACTTTAACCAGCCACGAGCAGTACATACTGGATTACTGAAGCTGCAAAGGAATTATTGTGTTCCTGTTCCTTCACTAATGATTCTGCCAATTGCCGATGACTGATTGCATTCAATGAATTTTGGTTGTGTTTCTTTCCAGCGGCGATAGTCTCTCGTCTCAGCATTCCCACTTTCATGACAGTAAAATCACACCTTGATATATGAGGCAGACTAATAGATAATCTTGCCGACGCATGTATTTTCAGATCCACTCACAAATCCAGTGTCAGCGCAGTTGATATGCGAGGAGAAACCAAAACTTGGTAATTTTTTAGAAGCACCTCTGTGTGAATGACGATGAGCTGCTGCTGTTGATCAGGGGTCTGCAAACCTTTATGACCAAAAGAGCCATTTTTGTGACTTTCCGCCAAGTCAAGTTGGTCTGGAGTTGCAAAGCAAAATGAGGTGAATGCAGCTCATGAAGTTTCATATATAGTTCTGATACACATAAAAATATATCTCATAATGTATTTATTAAGTCAAGGTTCAGAGTAGTGAACATTTTATTTAATTTAACCTATTTTTGTACTTGATTTTCACAGTTTTGCTCCAATTTTCAAGTATTTTTTGTTGGCAATTTTGAAATTTTAGCAGTTTCAACCAGTTTGCATTCTTCCAAACAGTTTTGCATGCTTCTTTCGAACCATATTTATGTTTTTCTTTTAGAAATTCTAGACACCTTTTGTTGAATCCCTTTAGTACCGAGAGTGGCGAATCATTTTGAATAGTACTGTGGTGTGTCACTACAATAAGAATAAGTTCAATGTTCATTCACGTTTCATATTTTGAAAGCTTCTTTGAGCCACTAAAAAGAGACTGAAGAGCCACATGTGGTTCCAGAGGGCCAGGTTGCAGACCCCTGGTAGATGAATGGGGCGAGGTGTAGGTGGAGGGCCACCTCCTGGAAGTACCCTGTCACTGCAGCAGTCTCCACTCCTAGACAGCACCATGGTGAACAGCACCATCCAAACTGCTCCTCTCCAGACCAGGAGAGGATGCCGCATGCCACCAGAAGGCCGGCGCTGTGTGACTTACTGTCATTGAAAAAAAGTTGTTAAAACAACCACATGCAGACAACAAGTGGATTTCAGGAGCACAGCCACCAAGTTTGACAGTTTGTTGGTGACTACACTCAAAATATACACTCAAACACACGATTCTGAAATCTTACTTTGTCTACATCATCAAGAGGAACACCACTCCCCCCCCCCCAGAAGAGGATCCTGCCTTTGGCCAGCCCCCGGATAGGTGGTTATTGTAGTATCTGTTGCCGTAGGTTCATTAAGACATTCATATTTTAAAATTGTCTTTTTCCTCATTGTCTCGCTACACCACATTTTTGAAAATGAAACTGAAACTTAAGCTGAAATGGTTGACGGGATGTGTCTCTGACTGTGCCCCCACCGTGTGTGAGAGAGTGGTAGTGGCCAGATGCGTTCAAGTGCATCCCAGAAAGTAGGCTGTGAAAAACAGTCTGTTATGAAGAGGGCTCCTCAGAGCCACTTTTTAGGCAAACTCCAAACATAGGATGAATTTGGGGCAAACAAACTTATATACTATGTTTTTGGGCTTCTGAGATTTATATGACGTGACTGGAAAATAGCATAATAGGTCCGTTTTAACTAACAAAATCATGAATCTGTTCACCTGCTCCGGTGCTATGTTGTGGACCATCAGCTTGTGCATGAGTGACAGGCGTCTCTTCCATGGCATGCTTTAAAAAGTTTCTGTTTTTGCCACATACACATCAAAAAGCACGGGAAGCTGCACGTGCAGAGCCACAAAACGACAGCACATCTTGGGGAAAAGGGACAGGTTTAGGAATGGGAGACTGAAAAGAGGGCTCTTTAATGTTAAAGGTGCATTAAGGAGTTTGCACGCTTTATGTGAAACAACGCCCCCTGCAGGCCGTGCGCGTAACTGCAGCTTAGTAAAACGCTCGTGTCTGTGGCTTGTGTAACCTGCCTCAGCTCTAACTGTTAGTGGTAAAAGACTGGAAGATATAGATATTTAGTTCATCAGTGCATCAAATACCTTTTGGACCAGTATTCAGAAGTCTAGGTCGCTACAGGAGAAAGGGAGCGTTGACAAATTGCAGTGACTGACCGAATAAAGAACTTCACACACGTCAAAGGTAAATATAAAAATGAAGTGTATTGAACAAAGAAAACAGTTGTGGAAAAATAAATTAAAACAAAACAATTTTTGCTTTTCAGCTCTTCAGACATGAAATATCACCCACGATCCGCAAATAAATCAGTCTCTATCTAAGTCTCTGTTTCTTCCTTGGGTTGGCCCGCCACAACCACTGAGGTCCCGTGTTACCTTACAGACACAGGAAGAATCCCCAGTAGAAGAAGTCGTCTTGCAGATTAGCACAGGGATCCATACAAAAGAAGGGAATGAAAACAAAAGAAGAAAGAAAAAGAAAAGAAAAGACAAGTAAAAAACCTGGCCAGAGGCTCACAGTTCACACACACTCCAGGCACAGGGCACAATACAGGGCTCTCATCAGTCCAGGATCCCGGTTCCCCTCCGTTTCTGTTGTGAAACACACGGTCCGCTCATCTACCAAGGCAAAAAGAAAGGGCTCTACTCTCTGGCATAGTCTGCAGCAGAAGCCAGCAAAGCGCTGCTTCTGTGTTGATCTTTTTAATCTATTTACATATTTATGATTTTTAACCATAAATCCCATTTATTCATTTTATCCAGGACTGTAACTTATCTGTCACATGAAGAAAAATATGAATGTATTAATTTATTGGTCTAATAAATCAACTGATGAACTGGACTGTTACGAAGCCTGGTAACCTGGGTTACACCTGCGCCCATGTATTTGCACGGAAGAGGGAAACTCCTTCCTCGCTCTTTTAGTAGTGCTCGAGTAGAATTTAAGTTTCTTTTGCCTGGGTGGGGTCTGTGCTGGAGTTGTGGCAGTGCTGGAAGCTGGTCTTTTCTTGCTTTCTGGAAGATCCATCCCCAATCCTGCTCAGTTATTGCTCACAAAGCATCTGGCGGAGTAATGGCAGACAAAACGAAACATAAGGAAATCAGGCCAGCGGGAGCGCGCATTACGTCACATCCTCTCAAATTCTCCCCCAACCGGTGCCTGACCAGTGTTCTATATCAACCTGTGACCATGTTAATTGGTGACCCAACGCCTCTAGTGTCCATTGTTACTGCTAGCAACAACAGATGTGGAAAAAAGCCGACTGAAGCCTGTAGCTGTCCTGGTGAACGCCGTTCCACAACATTTACAATCAAGTTTCAAAGCGTGTTACTTGTGACTGTTTATTCTTGTTTCATGAACTTGTTTCAGGTCGTGACTGTCACCCAGCTGTTCTGCTGCTGTGCGCGCTCATATTAGCATGATTTTTTTTATTAAGTAAAGTGCAATGTACAGAACATTCTGTTACATATAAAATTGCATTATACAATTGCAAAACTGAAATGTAAACATGTACATTACAAAATCCAGCGCAAGATTAGATCAATTGGAAAAAGGAGAGAACAGTAAGAAATAAAAGAAGAAAGGACAGATGGAGAAAAAGAGGAAAAAAAATCCATATTGTAACACTAGGGGGAGTCATATTTCAAAAAGACTGTATGCAGTACAAGTGTCAACAGTTGTAACTGCCTTTTGTTTCTCTGAAACTTTAATTCAAAGAATGTATTGTTTGAGGCTATAATGAAAAGCAAAAAAACAAGGCCTTTTCCTGAATATTGACATGAATGGATATGATACTTCCATAACAATAATAACAGATTGATTAAATAAATTGAGTCACTTTTTTGCGGATTAGATTCGAACAAGCCAAATAAAACATTCTTCCGATCCAAACTGAAGTGTTCTTCAATATTATTATGAATGAAGTCACAGAGCTTCTGCCAAAAAGATACAACACAAATACAATTCCAGAATAGATGTACAACAGTTTCAGGACATTCTTTACAAAAGCTACAGTTAATGTCAATATCTTTCTTAAATTTATTTTGGATATAAAATTTTGACAGATAAAATCTGTGGATAAGTTTAAATGATATTTCTTTTACTTTATTTGTAATTAGATACCTGTTAGGTAACAGCCAGATTTTCTTCCATGGCAGATCATCCACAAACACGTTCCAGAATGAAATCACACTGGGTATTGTTGTTATCTCTCTTTGGAAAATGGTTCTTATGGCTCGATTGTTGTTGGTAGGATTATTGGCAAGACAAATTTTCCCTACAGATGTGTCTCTAGGTAAAGAAAGAGATAGTTTCTGGGCATCAAGCCTGCATTGGCTTTTAAACAACATGCACACCAGAGGGGATGGCTCCAAATACTTTTGCAAAATCAGCTGGAAGTACAAGGATATGATATTTTCTACGAAATTCTTCATATGTAAACAATAATCCTTTTTTCATTAAATAGTTGGTCAACCCAAATGATGTTGTTTCCAAACCATATTAGCATGATTGAAACAGTAGGTGCGTTCGACGTGAGAAAGCCAGAGGCAGACTTTTAAGACTTTTGAGCCGCCCCGCCCAGATTTGGCCCGACGTTACTGAGACGTAGGACCTACGT
Organism: Salarias fasciatus; assembly: GCF_902148845.1. Lineage (NCBI taxonomy): Eukaryota > Metazoa > Chordata > Actinopteri > Blenniiformes > Blenniidae > Salarias > Salarias fasciatus. Next base: position 9,827,311 of record NC_043762.1, read on the forward strand.
AGGGCATCGAAAACTCGCGAGACCCAAACGAGATCGAGCACAGAGGTAGCCAGTGACGTATAGAATTACTAGACCGCTCACTGCCCGCTGAGAGACGGCAAAACGCAGCTGACTTCCGGTAGGGGCAAAAAGCGGTTTCTGAGTGGGACGCCAGCATGGTATGTGACTTTGTGTTTCGTGATTTACCAAGGTACAGTAAACTTCTGTGTTGGAATCAAGTCACAATGCTAGAGATACATTGTGAACACCAAGCCAGGAGACCCAGGAGTTTTTTTTTTTTAAATTTATCTCCTCTGAAACAGAAGTCACAAAGACAAGTGTATCCTGCGACTACGGAATGTGCAATTAATATGTCATTGTGTGCATTTTTTTTCATTTACTGTGAATAAACTTTTCATTTTTATTGCAATTACTGTGTTTCATGCTTTCATTTTTTCCATTTCTTGTCTTCCTTTGGCTGTTTCACTCAATCTGTTGTAATTATTCTAGAAATGAGTGTCCATTGTATTCAATGGACCTTCACTGCTTAAATTGACTTCATTTTTTATTACACTACTTTATTTCTTACATTTTGCTCTGAAAAACCTCTGTGTATGTTAAGGTATTCAGTTCAGTTCAGTTCTTTATTGAGCATTAAAGCATTATTACATAAATATATTACATAAATACTGTGCATGTTCTGACTGCAACAATTACTCCTCCAGAAACTTTTTATCGCCATTTTTGTGGGAGGAAAAAAGCAACCATTCCAAGGTATGTGTGTATGAGCAGCTGTGAAAGTCCAACTGAATCATTTGAATTGGAGAAAAATTGTTTAAAACATTAACTTTCTTATTTGGCATTGTTTCTGTTTTAGCAGAAACATTATTGATTTCAATCAGCAGTTAAGGGACCATCTACAACTTAGAAGATGCTGCAACAGTGAAGACCAATGCCATATCCAATAAATTTGATAGGAGACAAATGAAGGTAGTGGTGATTATAGTGACACTGCAGTGAATCCCAGTGGTGGTATTACTTTTTTTTTTGTTAGTTTTTTTTTTTTTTGGTGTTTGTCTTCAAACCTCTCCCCCTGTGGACTTTGACTGACAGCATACTTCAGCCAATCAGCGCTTCAAATCAAATACGCTGGCTAGCTTTAGCTCTTTAGCTCTAGCTTCTCTACATGCAAAGACACGCGAAAACGTCTTTTCCTGTTAGAAACTCACCAAGCGCAGACCCTTCAGACCCTTCAGACTCTTGCTCCTGCTTGATTGTCGCTTTCAGACGATGGTTAAAGTTTATCTCTGTAATCAGAGTTAGAAAAAAGTGGCAATGCTGATTGCCGAGGGCCTGCGGGAGGGGGGCTCAGGGGAGCCATCTTCACCGTGTGACGTGAACATGGGAAACAGAGCGTTTTCACGGGTGCGGGAGGGGCTGCCTCCTTGAGCAGCAGAAACACGGGCAAAGCTCAAACACGCAGGCACGAAGGAAAAAACATGCTTTGGGGGTGTTTTTGGTGAGTACATAACTATATAACAAGGTTAAAACATACAAAAAGTGAATTTTGCATGATACAGCCCCTTTAATAAAAATTAGCTCGTAGCATGTAGTCCACCTCACAATGATGGGATGCAAGCTCCCTTTGTATGTCACTGACTTTTTGTTTAAGAGTTATTGAGACCGAAAGTCCGTATCTGTCAACTACAAACATGCGTCATTGATATGTAGGACCTACGTAGGGCATCGAAAACTCGTGAGACCCAAACGAGATCAGTCTAGGATCAGAGGTAGCCGCTGTGAGCTGCTCCAGAGCAACTCACCGCGGCTACCTGGCCCACCTCTCTGGTTCATACAGGCAGGGGATTGGACCCCAGCCCACTCGTCATCAGTTTGATGACAACACGCTTTATTTGCATAAATAAACACCCAGTCCCGGCTCCAGCCCAGTGTAGAGGGGGGAGGGGGGGCGGCGGCGGCAGCTACAAACCGGGGGTGGGGGGGGGGACGCAAAGGTGGCGAAAAAGTAACGGAGCAACACAAAAACAGAATCCACAGATCAGATCTACCATGTCCAACGACGTATGATCATTAATCACACTGCTAAAAAGCACAAATAGTAACAAAACAAATGATAAAATAACCAGCTCTCACCTTTAGTAGAGCCGGAGTCTCTTCTTTTTTTTGGGGGGGGGGAATTTTGAATAGCACAACACTTCATATTGATTTGACCAAGCCAGCAGAGTTTGCTGTTGTGTTTAAAGCACACAATAGACTGAAAACTTAATTTTTTTTTTTTTTGACTGAGGGGGCGAGGCAGTCTGCCCCCCCCTTGACGCTCAGTCCAGGCAAACATATGGCAGGATGTTCAGTCTACTGTCGTCCCCGTGAGGGTCCAGTGATATGCACTCTGTCCAGTCGAACCAGGCGCCCTTGCTGTCGTAGCAACCGTTGACACATATAAACATCGTTCGATGTTCATAAACAAACTTGTTTGAGCCCGATGAAGACTGCTGCAGAGCAACAGAAGCTGCGCTTTTCAGCCGTCCACGGACCGGCTCCGTTTCTTCTTCTTCTATTTGTGTGAATGCTGAGGCATTCACACAATTACATTCCTCTTCTGACTTCTTCCGCCGTTTTTTGGCACGCTTCTCCTCCTACAGATTTTGTCCGATTTGAACCATTCATATATCAAATTGTGCAGCTTTTTAAGGACATGGGTGCTATGTTCTAGCTTTTTAATATCTTTTGCAATTTTTGAAATATTTCAACTTTTGTGCAACTTTTTGCCCCATGTTAACGGATGGAGATTTTGTCAAACTTTGAAACCTTATAACTTCCTCAAATCTTAACCGATTTTAACCATTCAACTTTAAAATATTCAACTTTTTAAACTCTTTCTTCAACCTTTTTAAACTTTTTCAACTTTCTTCAACTTTTTAAAATTATTTTGAACATTGAAGTCAATGGGAAAACCCTTCAACTGACCTTTCAACTCCTTCAACTTTGAACCGTTATAACTTTGTCATACTTTCACGTAGACAAGGCATTTTACTTTTAAAACGTAGGCATTTTTGTCCTTTATTCATGTATGTAATATCATCTCAAGATCTTTTACCAAATTTAAACTGTGAGCCTTCAAGCACGGAGAGAATTTCAGCCGTTTTTGGAGTTTACAATGGGTGTGTATTGGAAAAGCTCGAGTGGGAGAGTGGCAGTTAGAGTGCGGGAGGCTCTGAATTTTAACCAAAAAAAGAAATTCTTTTCTGGTCCTTATGGCCACATTTCTGGCTCAATCTGCACAATAAACCCTCAAAACGTAGGAATTTTTTTGTGACCCGTAAAATTGAGTCACTTTGTCTCTATCTAAAATGGTTCTCTCTCCAGCTGCATTTGTTTGAGGAGAGTGCAGAATTTTCTCCCATCTGCTCCAATGCATTTTCGAGACGCCTGAATCCAAAACTTCACTCGTGTTCGCACAATCGCCGTGGCTGAATGGCTGATCCTACAGACATGATTCCTGCACCATTACATTCATGAAAGGCTTCTGAATCTGACTGTGTGGAAATCTTTTTCAATTTCACCTCTGGGTTCTCGAGACATGATATTTTCTCAACCATGCGCACTCCATTAAAAAGTGCTGATTCACTGTCATGGCTGCTGTGCAGCTGGTCTCCATAGCAACAGACACACCTGTTGTGCTGACTGCTGCTTGATTAGTCTGGATTTTTCCATTAAGACTGGAGCTCTATTGATCCTCTGTTACTCTGACACTGACTCCACTGCTCCTTCTACCTCTATCAACTTTTTTCAAGTTTTTGCAGTGTCTTCAAACTTTTTCAGCCTTTTTCAACTTTTTGCAGTGTTTTCAACCTTTTTCAAACTTTTTCAACTTTCTTCAGTGTTTTCTAACTTTTTCTAACTTTTTCAACTTTTTGTAGTATTTTCAACCTTTTTCAACTTTTTGCAGTCTTTTCAACCTTTTTCAACCTTTTTCAACTTTTTGTAGTATTTTCAACCTTTTTCAACTTTTTGCAGTGTTTTCAAAGTTTTTTTAAACTTTTTCAACTTTTTGCAGTGTTTTCAACCTTTTTCAAACTTTTTGAACTTTTTGCAGTGTTTTCAACCTTTTTCAACCCTTTCCAACTTTTTGCAGTGTTTTCAAAGTTTTTTTTCAAGTTTTTCAACTTTTTGCAGTGTTTTCAAACTTTTTCAACCCTTTCCAACTTTTTGCAGTGTTTTCAAAGTTTTTTTTAAACTTTTTCAAGTTTTTGCAGTGTTTTCAACCTTTTTCAAACTTTTTAAACTTTTTGTAGTATTTTCAACTTTGCTCATTGAGCTTCTTCTGCATTACAGTTTAGCATTTTCAGCTCAGCATTCACACTTGCAGTTTCTTCAGGAACTGCAATTTTTTTCTAGTTTTTTTTTCCTTTCCTCACTCATGGGGCAGGCGCAGCAGAGTATTCAGCCAATCATTACTGTTGTTCTGAGGCAAGCTCACATTTAGAAAAGCACAATGGGGTATTTTCACAGCTTCACTACTTCCTGAAAATAGCTGTGCACATTCATTTCCTGTCTTACATTATTGGCCAAACTGATTAATCCAGGTGTGTCTGGTTTAGACTGCTGCAACAAGACACACCTGGATTAATCATTTTGGCCAATAATGCAAGACAGGAAATGAATGTGCACAGTTAATTTCAGGAAGTAGTGGAGCTGTGAAAATGGCCCATTGGCTTGAAACTGTCACATGGAAAGAGATGCCTTCAGGGTTCACAAAAAAATCCGACAGACAGTTGCGACAGGCTGATTACAACCAATTACAACCAAACTTTCACGGAATGGTCAAATTATCGTATATTTGGTCTTTTTGGGATTATTGATCGTACATCGTACAGAGGGCAAAATTATCGTACAAATACGATAATTATCGTACACCTGGCAACACTGATTGGACCCGAGCCCACTCGTCATCAATGATAACACGCTTCATTTGCATAAATAAACACCCCCCACGGTGGGAGTCATGAGAAACACAAACATGGAGAACCATAGGGGTGTCCGAGTTGGATGCAGACTTATAACTCCGCCCCACGGCTGCGCCGTCGACTTCGTCTAGCTCCGTCTGCCTCTGGCTATGCCATTGTGAACGCGCCTACTGTTTCAATCATGCTAATATGAGCGCGCGCAGCAGCAGAAGCAGCTGGGTGACAGTCACGACCTGAAACAAGTTCATGAAACAAGGATAAACAGTCACAAAAGGTAACACGCTTTGAAACTTTAGTGTAAATGTTGTGGAACGGCGTTCACCAGGACAGCTAGAGGCTTTAGTCGGCTTTTTCTGTAGTTGTCATCTGTTGTTGCTAGCAGTAACAACAGTCACCAGTTAACATGGTCACAGGTTGATATAGAACACCGGCACTGCAACTTTCAAGTGACAATTTAGAGCTGTTAGCAGTACTTAATGAATATGTCAGGGCACATTCTACACATAATTGAACATTTGTAACATATTTATGGTGGAAAATAAGTATTTTTAAAGTTGAAAAACTCCTTAATGCATCAGTGATGCATCAATGAGTGTTACACTGCTTGTGTCTGTGCAGCCTTGTGACTTCTGGTGTAAAATACAATAAAATAAATGTCACATAATGCGCGGCACTGTACAGTGACATAAAGATATTACATAAATAAATCAAATAAAAGTCACATTACTGTTCCGCTGTATAAACACCGTGGTTCAGTCAGCTGTTCTCTCTCCATCCATCGAGCTGTCATGCTGAGAGCGCCCCCTGCAGGTTTGGAGCATTCCGTTTTTAGCACCTGTTTATGAGGCGGGTTATTTGTTTCTCGGTTTGCATTGGTTTTTTGCCTTGTGACGTTTCTCCACGCAGCGCGTTTGATGATGATGTTTTTTTGTGTGTTTTTTGCAGCACGTTTGTTTCCATTTGCACCACGTTCCTCTACTGCATCTCGTTTAGATTTGTGTTTCAGTTTTTGAGTTTGAATCGTTTCTGTTTTCTCTGAGACACACTGGACTGTTGAAGTGCCTTTGAGCTTAGCCGTCCTGCTTCTAAACACTACAGATTTCTGTAGTTTAAAACTTTTTTTTTTTTTTTTGGTTTCCAGGTGGTTTCTGGATTGGAAATGGAGGTCAAGTCAGGCCATGTGTGAAGGAGTTTGTTCATTCTCCTTCAGAAGAGTTGTTGGACAAGCGTGCAAGGGGCTAAAAACTTTTAGATCACGTTGATATCAATGTCATGGATGGATGAATTAACAAAAATGTTCAGGAAGAGGGGAAGATTTGTCAACCCAAGTATTGTTCTTGAGGAAATGTGTTGATCTCATCAGTCAAGCGCTGTGAGAATTGTTGAGGAATTGTTGTGTGTGCGAATACATTTGCAGAAAGGAAGTGGGGAAAAAGTAAAGCAGCAGGCCAGAGTTGATGGCAAAACCAAACAAACAGAAATGACTAAGATGGACATAGAAAGAGAGAAAATGAGTCTGAACAGAGCAGATAAATGGAGCAAAATGATCAGGGTGACTGAAGGAGACGGTCGTCATAGTTGTCGTTGTGACCTGAACACAGTGTTCGCCCTTGGCGGACAGCATAGGTGTCCTTAAGCTTGTTTGAATAACAACCATATCTGCAGTTAGTTCTGTGATTTTACTCTTGAAAAATGTCATCGGACCCCAGTTTGTGAGATCAGAGGTGAAACCACAAATGCAGCACCAACAAGTTCCTCCACAAGACCTCCTCTCAGGCTTTTAACCCCAACCTGTCACCCAACAGGGCAACTATGAGTGACCTGCATGCATATTTCTACACCTCAGTTACTTTTAAACAAACAGGCAATAACAGATCAAACAAAGCCTCCTTTCTGAATTCAATAACTCAATAAAGTTTGAAGTGCAACTGCACAATATGACCCCACATGTGAACAATGCTGCCCCTCCTCCAGGAACTTTTTTTAATTTGACCTGGTGGAGGACGCTTTAAAACCCCGCCTGTTTTCAAAGTCACTTGAAAGATTTAGATCATTCAGGAATAGGAATATCACAACTTGACAGGACAACACGACACACATCTGTACTCCTAAGTAAGTCTGTGAAATGTATTTCTTCAATGTCAATTTTCATATTTATTGCATTTGCTTACATATATTTGAAGAAGTATTCACACTGAATTTTTGTTTTGAGTCGAACAAACCAAATGCAGTCATCTTGCAGCATTTCTTAAATCAACCTCAATAATTTAATCTAAATATATTTTGTTGTTTGACTGCCACTGAACCACAATGGAAATAAGGATTTTCACTTAATGTTGATATCCAGGTCTTTTCATCTGCACAGTGTTAAAACTGTGTGTGTGTGTGTGTGTGTGTGTGTGTGTGTGTGTGTGTGTGTGTGTGTGTGTGCTTCAACAACTAAACTAAATTGATCAATCAACCAAAGGTTCAGTGGAAAGCAAAGGCAAAGTTTCAGTCTTTCATCCCTTTATATTGTGCTTTTTGTCACTCAGAGTGGAGAAAACACATGTAAACTTTACATCCACTTACAGCTACGGAGTCACTTCTTAATTTCAAAGCCATGTTTGGGGATTATGTAGGGAAACAGAAACAAATTGAGAAAATTTGCTCACTTTTGTAGAACTGGTACCACATGCTGCACTGAGCTCCCCATGTATCTATCCTTCATTTTAATGATTACTCAGAGTGTATTGATTCCTCTGTGTGCTTCCCTTCCTTCGTGCGTCTTCATATTCCCTCTTCCAGTCATCCTGTTATGTTTCGTCTCGTCCTCCTTGCTTGTGCGTTTCAGCGTCCCTTTCTGTCTCCCCTTTGCCAGATGTCTAATAAACTATCGAAACACTAGTTTGCTCTTGGTTGGGCTTTGAGTCATCCTCGGCCCTGACATTAATAGATGCATTAGAAGCATGACAGAGAGCTGCCGGTGTCTGGAACAATGGCATGATATCTAGAGATATAGTTGGATAAAAACAATGGTAAGACATTAAAATAAGAGTGGGAACTGGAGAGCTGTGGCGGCCACTCCAGGTCACTCCAGGTCATTCCTGGAACCCCAAAATCAGAGTGAGCCAATAACTGAAGATGACCAACTAATTTGGGGTCTTTTCTTTTTCTATCAGGTAACATGTCCTCACAAGTGAGACTGCAGCTGTTGCCGAGGGCCAGGTGTTTGTTTGATGAGCCCATCCAGGTGAAGGTGGCCGGGTTGAAGTCGTACCAGGTGGTCACCATGAAGGCCAGATCAACAGACGAGAGATGGGTGCTCTTCAACTCTTCTGCCGTCTACAGAGCCGACGAGAGCGGGGAGATCGACCTGAACAGAGACCCCTCGCTCAGCGGGAGCTACGTCGGGGTGGAGCCCATGGGCCTGCTGTGGTCGCTGAGTCCAGAGACCTTGCACAAGCATTTCACCAAAACTAAAGCACTCATCCCCCACGTGGTGAAGATCTCTGTGCATGAGGAAGGGGAGGAGGGCCAGATGTTGGCTGAGGTGACCAATGAGAGGTTTCTGATTGCTGACGGGGTCAGTCGAGTTCCTGTCAGCGAGGGAAATATCAACGGAGTCCTCTTTACACCTCCAGGTTCTTGCTGCCTCTTTGACTGGGAATATGGGAAAATTCTCACACACATTTTCCATTGGACAGACAAAACATGTAATTGTGATGATCTTCATTTCATAAACAAACATATTGAGAGTGTTTGACTTTCTATTAAATGATCATCAGACTAACAAGAGCTAATGATTGTGATTGTTGTGACACAAACAAGATGTGAATCTGTGGGTTGTTTCACAAAACCAGGAGAAGGGATTAAGGATAACGGCCCCCAGGAGAACTTCCTCTCCTGGTGGAGAGAGGGATGCCACTCTGGTTGTCTTGGTCAATCCATGATTCTGTGATCTATCGCGGGGGACTTTTTAGGCAATTGCTTGCGATAGTAGATACTGGATTGGTTTCATTTGGCTTGATAAATCTATGTGTTCCCATTCTGGATTGGTCTTTTGTCCAACAAGTAAGCCTGCATCCTCTTGTTTTGGATTGAATCAGCAAGGCTTAGGCCCGATCCCATTTCTCTTTCTAGCCCTCCCCCTTGGCCCTACCCCTTTGCCCTACCCCGATGAAACGGAGTGCTAAGGGATAGGGCAGAAAGTAAACCCCTCCGAATTGGGACACCCCTCCGACAATTGCGTACGTCATCAGTAGTCGCCGCTGCCGATGACGTAGCAGATGCGACAATTGTTTGCCAAAGAAGAATGTTTTTCTTACATTTTAAAACTTTATTAATTGACAAAATACTAACATTTGTAATATAATGGAGTCTGATGGTTCCATATGTCTTACTTTGTGCATGATGCGGTGGTGGCAGTGGCTGGGAGGTTGGTTGATTCACGACAGCTGTGTGTGTGTGTGTGTGTGTGTGTATGTGTGTGTGCGTGGTTATTGTTGTGTTTTGTATTTTTGGTTTTGTTTAGTTCTCTTGTCAATTCATTGTATTATGACTATTATGGTTGGCCCTTTTTTATGCCATGTTCCTTATGTTAATTGTCATTTCATTCAGAGGAACCCCTTGAAAACGAGATGATGCATCTCAAGGGGTTACTCCTCTATAAATAAATGTTGAATCAATCAATTTATGAACTTCTTTTGTTGCGGATGCCGCCATCTTGCCGATCTTGGAAGGCTTTCTGAGAAATCTGTCATCCAGTGGCAGCGGTGGCGAGGGGCGCTTGTTTTGGTCTCCTGGACCGTCACTGGCGGGCGGGGTTAATTCACTTCCGCATTGGCGGGGGCGCTCGTTTCCCACCCGCGCATTCCAGGTGGGCAGTGTTGAAGAAACCAGTTTATGGAAAATAATCGTCTATCTGTTGTGTTTGGAATGCGCCTGGAATGCGCGGGTGTGGAAACGAGCGCCCCCGCCAATGCGGAAGTGAATTAACCCCGCCCGCCAGTCATGGTCTACGCTGACAGAACAGGCGCCCCTCGCCATCGGCCGCTACTGGATCATACCCCTCCGTTTGGAGTGTGCCTCTCGAGAATCTCCTTTTGGAGGGGTGACTGGCCCTCCTTCTTGGCCCTACCCCTACATCATAATGACAATTGGGACACTCCTACCCCTCCACATGAACGCGCAAAACGAGGGGAAGGGCCAAGGGGGAGGGCTGAGGGGTGAAATGGGATTCAGCCTAAGTCATTTATCCTGGATGTCTGAATCCTACGTTTGTGTCGCAGTCCCCCGGGGTCCTAATTAGCAGTGGCACTGGCCTAATGGAGGACATGTGTCTATAATCCACCAGGTAACATTGGTTTTATCGTTTCTGTTCCAGGAGAAGGACCGTTTCCTGCTGTGTTGGATTTGTGCACCGTCATGTCTGAGACAAGAGCCTGTTTGCTCGCCAACAAAGGCTTCATGGTTCTCACTGTAGCTGTGTTCAATGACAAGCCCCGCGACATTAAAGAATTGCACTTGGACCCCCACCAAGAAGCAGTTGACTACTTACTGAAACAACCAAAGGTGAGTCTTGTCAAACTTCTAATCTCACACTGAGACAAACCAGTCACACAACATTCGTTCTACTCTTCATGCTCTCTAATGGCTGTTTCACAGGTGGGCAGCAAAGGAGTTGGAGTGTTGTCTCGATCGAAGGGAGGAGATGTGGCGTTGGCACTTGCTGTCTTTGTGCCTGGCGTTGAGGCCATAGTGTGGATCAATGGATGCAGTGCTAGTAGCGGCTTTCCTCTTTTCTACAGAAAGTGTCGGATCCTCTCACCATTGCCATTTGACATAAGCAAGGCAATCCCCACTGAGTCAGGAGCAAGCATCATTAAGCACATTCTTGAAAATCCCCTGGCAGAGGAGAACAAGGGCAGCCTGGTCCATGTTCAGAAAGTCAAGGGGCGTTTGCTCTTTGTGGCTTCAGGAGACGACCTGAACTGGGACAGCAAGGGCTACATGGACGAGATGGTGGAGAGACTGAAGCGCTATGGAAAGAACAACTTTGAGAGTGTGTACTATCCTCTGGCTGGACACTTACTGGAGCCACCGTATTACCCCTTCTGCCCCTCTAGTTTACATGGCGTGGTTCCTTTCCCAATCCTTTGGGGAGGCGAGCCCACAGCTCACATTGCAGCTGAAGAGGATCTTTTGGAGAAGATCCAAGAGTTTCTTAAAACTCACCTGAGCTGTGATCTTGCAAAAAGTACATCGAAGTTATAGATTTAACTGGACTGACAGGGAAGACAGCGACTGAAAAACACTGCATGTCAAAATCACCAACACAGAAAGAGCAAGGACCATGTTTGTGGTGAGAAACTGGAGAATGGAAGCATCACTCCATGGGAGCTGAAGTGGCAGCAGAACATCAGACACCCCAAGGTGGAGTCTAAATCCAAGGGGTTAATCCTCAAAGAAAACAAACTTTTTTTTTTTTTTTGTGCAAAATGTAGTAAACCTTTTCCATACATAGTGTGTCATGAGATGTCCTCAACTGTTTTTTTTTTTCGATATTAAACACTATGGCATTATCCCAAGTTTACAGTGATAAATAGTTTAAAATCATGGTTCAGGTGGAGTTCTTGAACGCCTACTTCCATCTCATTAATAAATCGATAACAGTGGCATCAGAAATATTCATCAGGGACATTCTGTACCAATAACATCACAGGTTCCTTCTTGGAATTGAAATTGTCTCGATTGATCAACTGGGTGATTGATATCGTAAATATAAATTACTGAACTCTGGAACATCTGGAAGTTCCAAGCATTAATAAATTACTTAATTACAAAGTTTTTCTTTTTTCACTTATGTTACAGTTTAATATATTTACGCTATTCTTGTGCTGTCAGTCGTTTCAATTTTTTTTCAATTTTTGACCACAATCACATCATTTGTGAACTTGAAATGAACACACAAAATCAAAATCACCAGTTTAATGCACAAAAATGTCTTAATCTCAATCTTTAATTTATGCAAGTGTGTGGCGACGTGGCGTGCACCAGGACAGCTCCGGAAGGAGGTCGATCATCGGTGAACACAGAAACTCAGACACGAAACACTGACACTGCAATCCTTCAAGTCAGCAGTTTGTGTTAGAGTGACATGCAGATGAGATAATTGGGGAAAAAAATGGTTTCAGCACAATAGTGATGGTGAAATGTTGAGGTTTGTACTCAAACTGCTGCGTTGTCTCACCGCTCACTGTTCTGTTGCTCTTCATCGGCTTCGACTAGCCTCTTTGCCACCACTGTCCTAAAGTTTTCACAAGATCTTCATCATGCAAAGAAAAATATTGGTCTTAGTTGAATATGTGAAGCGAACAGACTGTATTCCAGATTCACTTCAATATGAACTATTTACAGCCAAGTCCAAATAAATCAGACAATAGTATTGATCTGTCAAACTTTATCTGTCCTCTTATTGCCTGCTGATACGATTCCAACTGCTTTGACGGAGGACTGATAAAGCCGTAAGACAACATGAACATGGACAAGGAAATTAAAGATATGACACAAGTATGTATAATAATGAGAGGTTTATGGAAGATATCTTATTCAGAGAAAAAAACATAACATGGGAAAAATGAAAAACAGTTATCACGTCTGACACCAGAGTCCAGTCAAAACATGAGGTCAAACCCACCCAAATCAATAAAAACCAGGTTGAATTATCACCTGTGTTGAGTTGAAAACATGTTAGAGTTGTTGAAATGTTCACATGCGGAATGAAGAAAATGTCACAACCACACAAAGCTTTACAACTGCACTAAATAACAATAAATGAATGTGTGTTTAATCTGTATTCATATTTGTATAATGAAGACACGGGACGCCGTGGACTCTTGTTAGCAACGTGCTTTCGCTTTAGTAAACAGGAAGTAAAAACCACACACATAGAAGCATTGCACTATGGGACATGGAGTCCACTATGCCTACTACTACACCTCCTCTTTTTAGCTAAAGTCATGCTTTATCAAATGAACAGGCATGCAAAGTGACTGACAGCATAAACACTAAAGTGCTGTGACTTATTTTCAAAATAAACATTGTTTTTCTTCTTAGCTTTTCCTTTGAGTTGCAGCTGCATATTTTCTGAACAACAGAATACAAAACATTCTTATTTTTTTCTTTAACTGCAACACATAGAATCTTTTACAAATCCAATTTATCAGGAGGTTTCACCACACGACCAGATCTGGTGGTAGTCCCTGTAGGTCTCAAGTGGCTCCTGTTTCTCCTGAGGAGACCTCTGTCAGTCTCAACCACATAGGATCTTGGAGCGTCAGCGGGTCTGAGGACTTCTCCTGTCGTCCCTTCAGTGGTAATCCACACCTTCTGTCCAGGTGTTAGTTTGGAGAGTGGTCTGGCTCGGTGTCTCCGGTTGTAGTGTTTCGCCTGCTCACACCTCCCCTTCTCCTCCTCCTTTCGAAAAGTTGGCAGGTCTGGCCACTTCGGCTCCAACTTGGTTGTGACTTGAGGTAGGGCGGTGCGGCGGTTTCTTCCCATAAGCAGCTGGGCTGGTGAAAATCCGTGTTCCAGTGGGGTCGATCTGTATGCCAGCAGTGCTCTGTTAAAGTCAGTGTCCTTTTTCCACAGATCCTTGATGGTACGAACAGCTCGTTCCGCCTCACCATTGGCCTGGGGGTACCTCGGGCTGCTTGTGACGTGTGTGAAGTGGTACTGCTGTGCAAACTGTTTGAACTGTACTGACGAAAACTGCGGCCCGTTGTCTGATACCACAGTCTCTGGAGTTCCGTGTCTAGCAAAGGCCTCTTTGACAGCTGTAATAGTGACCTCTGCCGACGTTTGCTTGAGCTGTGCCACTTCAATGTATCTCGAGAAAAAGTCAATGATCAAAATGTACTGTTTCTTTGACCACTCAAACAGATCCATTCCAACCTTCTGCCAAGGGCGGTCCGGAAGTGGAGTGGACAGCAGCGGTTCACGGCTCTGAAGTCTGTACTTTTGACACGTTTCACATGTTTCCACCATTTGACCAATCTGAGCAGAGATGCCGGGCCACCAGACCGATTCCTTAGCTCTGGCCCTGCATTTGGTAATCCCTTGATGACCTGCGTGCAGACGTTGCAAAATGTCTGCTCTCAGAGGTGGTGGAATCACGAGTCTTTCTCCTTTCATGAGAAGGCCGTGACCAACATGTAAGTCCATCCTGTGTTGCCAGAAAGCTTTGAGATCTGGATCCAGCTTACATTTTTCTGGCCACCCTTTAACACAGTAGTCCTTCACCTTTGTGCACACTTTGTCCTCTTCTTGTGCTGACTTGATCTCTTCCAGCTTTTTGTCTGTGGCGGGGAGACAGGATACAATAGTATCGACAAAAACTTCGACCTCTTTCTCCAACTGTAGATCTCCTGCAGAGGGCGGACCACCCAACGGGGCACGCGACAGGGTGTCAGCTGTGACGAGGTTCTTTCCTGGAACATGGATGATTGTGAATGCGAATCGGAGCAGCCTCAGCCTGAACCTTAGGATTCGAGGAGGAAGATCATCCAAGCCTCTTGTGCTCAGAAGAGGTAGCAGGGGTTTGTGGTCCGTGATGAGCGTGAACTGTAGACCCATGAGATACGATGAAAGTCTCTCACACGCCCATGTGACCGCTAGCGCCTCCTTTTCTATTTGCGCATAGCGTCTCTCTGTATCAGTTAGTCCTCTGGAAATGTAGGTCACTGGTCGCCACATGCCGTCACTCTGCTTCTGTGTGAGTACAGCTCCAATGCCGTATGGCGATGCATCTGCAGCAACTCTTGTGTCAGCTGTGTTGGAGTACTGAGCGAGCACTTCAGGAGAGCTGAGTATTTCCTTCAGTTTCTGGAATGCTGTCTCCTGTGGCTCTGCCCAGATCCACTCATTTCTCTCCTTTTGCAGCTCCTTAAGTGGTGTTGTGATGGTAGCCAGCTGTGGCATGAACTTGGCAAGGTAGTTAGCCATGCCCAAAAGACGTCGCACATCTTCCACACACTTTGGCTGTGGCAGCTGCTGGATTGCCTTTACCTTGTTTGGGTCAGCTTCAATGCCTTTTGCTGAAACTTTGTGTCCAACGAACATAATCTCTGTTTTCGCAAACTCACACTTCTCATTAAGAGTGAGACCCTCCTTTTGGAACTTTTGAAGCACGCGGTGCAGTCTCTCGTCATGCTCTTTTCTGTCCCTGCCGTATACAAGTATGTCGTCTGCATGACAGATTACACCATCAAAGTCCTCAAGCATCTGCGACATTCTCCTTTGGAAATGCTCGGGCGCTGATGCTATGCCAAAGGGAAGGCGATTGAACTGAAACCTCCCAAAAGGCGTAATGAAGGTTGTGAGGGGCCGTGACTCTGGTGTGAGGGGGATTTGCCAAAATCCGGAACGGGCATCCAACTTTGTAAACACTTGAGCATCCTTCATCAGTGCGAGCGTTTGATCCACTGCAGGAAGAATGTGGCGCTCCCTTTTCACTGCTGTGTTTAGGGGTGTGAGGTCCACGCAGATCCTGGGCGGCTTATTGGCAGGTCTGGGAATGACGACGATGCCTGAGCACCACTCCGTAGGCTCAGTGACCTTTGAAATGACTCCTATTTTTTCCATTCTGCTCAACTCTTCCCTAACTGCATCTCTGAGGGGGAGAGGGACACGCCGGGGGGCTGAAAGAGCTATGGGTATGGCTCCCTGCTCTAGCTCTATGTGGTAAGGCTCTTTTAGTTTGCCTAAACCTTGAAACACTGTAGGATATGCTGCTCTGAAATCTGTCTCAGGTTCAGTGACAGTGTCTACTCTGACCACCAGCCCCAATGCTTCACAAGCGGGTCTGCTTAACAGAGGCTGTACTAGGCCTGACACTAAGTAGACATCTTGTAATGTGCAGCGGCCTTTCACTACCAACTGCGCTCCAAAGCAGCCTTTCACTTTTAGGGGGTAACTGCCTGGCCCTAAAAGTTTCTTTTTGGGTGTGTGCAACATGCCATCTCTTTCTGGTTTGTACAGCATTTCAGGAATGGATGTAACATCTGCCCCCGTGTCAAGCTTAAACTGGACATTTTCCCCATTTAACTCGACCTTTTCCACCCAGGGCTCTGACCTCTCTGTACCAATTTCTCCCAAGAACACGCAGTCGTCACTATCTGTGTCATTTGGATTTTCTGTGACTTCTTTTAATCCTGCAGCTTCACCACTACGACATACTACAGCAAAATGCCCCTTTTTCTCACATTTTCTGCACTGTACCTCTCTGGCTGGACATTCTTTCCACGAATGTTTGCTCTTTCTTCCACAGCGACCGCATTCCTTGTCGACCTGCTTTGTCGGCTTTTGTGCTTTCTTTGACTGTTGCCATGCCTGAGGTTTTCCTTTCTTCATGTTTGCTTTGATTGAGTCCATGTTCAGCGTCTTGTCTTCTGCAGAATTACTGTGTAGAATTGTTTGCTGTTTCTTCACAGTTTCACTCTGTCTGACTCTCTGTATGGCTTTGGCAAGGGTTAAATCACAGTCCATTTGTAGTGCTTCTGACAGTTTCTTGTCTTTTATTCCCACTACAATTCTGTCCCGAATCAGTTCCTCTTTGAGCACTCCGAATCCACAGTTTTCTGCAAGCTTGTGAACAGCTGTGATGAATGATTCTGCGCTCTCATCGTCCTGTTGACGTCTGGAGTTGAACTGAGCTCGCTCAAAAATGACGTTGTGTTTTCCCACATAGTGCTTGTCAAATGCCGTTTTCACTGCATTATATTGCTTTTTTTCGTCAGCAGTTAATGGCAAAACTGCCAAAACATCATCAGCAGCATCTCCCATCGCATACAGGAGTGAATTTACTTGATACTCCTCTGATTTGCTGTCCAGCGCGGTTGCAATCCTGAACCTTTCAAATCTTCTGATCCATTTTGGCCAGTCAGACGGACATGCAAAATCGAATGGCTCTGGAGGAGTTAAATGTACAGTGGTCGCCATCTCTGTAGCCAAATTCCTGGTGTCTTCTTCACTTTCAGAATCTGCGTTAGATGCACCGTCTCTCTGTACTTCTCTCTCTGCCGACATGAGCCGAGCGCGGCCGTTGCCTAGCAACGTGCTAACTGCTAGCGTCGCCGCGATCCGCGGTTTTGCCCGTCATTTGCGGAGTACACTGCACGAAAACTTCTTCCGCAAGTCAACTGCACTGTACTGCACTGGAATACACCGGTGGGACTTACAGTTCGCCGCTTCTGACACCATGTATAATGAAGACACGGGACGCCGTGGACTCTTGTTAGCAACGTGCTTTCGCTTTAGTAAACAGGAAGTAAAAACCACACACATAGAAGCATTGCACTATGGGACATGGAGTCCACTATGCCTACTACTACAATATTTACCAACATAATAACCAAATCTGTGCGTGGCACTTTTGAATTGGGTGTCAAACAACTTTTTGAAACCCCGTACTTGTACAAGCGTAATGGCAATAAATTTGAATTCTCCTAACCACAAATATTGCAATCACACAATCAAAAAGTCCGCATCTTGTCTCCTTGATGGACCAAAGGCAAGTAATCCGCATTTGATGTGTGGCTGTCCTGTTCCTGCAAAGCTGTGAAGGGATTTAGAGGAAAGTGAACTCTCATGTTTAAAAAAGCTCCATGTATATCAAACAGTCCAGAGAGAGGCCAGCCGATCTCACAGCGTGGACGACGAGCCACTGCTTTCAGGAATGGAGGTGTGCAGTTTGACTCATGTCTGTAAAGCCAGGGGAGATTGTATTAATTCATGCAGGACAAACAGTTGTTCTTTCCTCATCCACATGATGGAGCTAAAGCTGAATCTATCACAGGTCTGAGTAGGCCGAACAATGTTTGAGCTCTGCATGATGAAGCTCAAGAATTATTAAGACTTATTAAGAAGTTAGAGTTAATTCGCTTAAACAGCTGAAAAATACTGAAGTATAAAACCTTTTCTTCAACATGATGAAAATAAAAAAACATGTTACAATAATTGAAAGAAATGTGATTATATTCTTTCTTTTTCTATTTGGGTGTGTTTATTTCTGACACTGCGATCTATTTGCATCAGCAACTTTTAGGCTGAACCTTTAAACAGAATTTTACACAGACATTTGCAGATATAAAGTATTTGTGGTGCTGGACCTGAGCTGTCTGTTTCACTGTCTTCCATGCTGTTCTGTAACTTTGTGAGACAGAGCCAAAGATGAAGAGTCAGTGTGTCAGCACACTCTGGAAGGTTTTATTTAGGATTGCAGAAAAGACAAAAACTGTTTTTTGGTTTATGTAATGAAACCCACACATTGGCAAAGATTACAATACCCCAAAACATTAACAATGGGGACAACACAGACATTCGTATGAACAGATGACCAGGTTGGATTGCTATTATGGGACTGTCAACCCTAAGTCATGTCACCCCAGAGGCCGCCATTGTTATTGTTCATCTTCACTACGGCTACAGTGTGGGTGCGCTGCAGCGGTATTTCAGAAAAGTTATGTTGTCCCCCATTTTCACGGAGATGGAGTTGGAGAGTTTTTGAAATGTTGCATTGTCCCCTGTTTCCATGGGGATGGAGTTCCCAAAGCATGTCCAAAAGTGTCCGCTTTTGGAAAAAAACATTGTACTTTCTTGGGCCCTTGGGCCCTGGATTCTCGGCCCAGGGTTTTTTGGAAATGCTGCTCATTCTAATTTGGTGACTGTAACTATAAGACATCAGCAGGGTGGAAGGAACAGTGTTTCTAGAGCAAAACGTGTTTCAACATAAAAAAAAAAAAATGCTCTCACTTACAAATTATTATCAGTCGTAACTGAATTCCTTTCATCAAAGATAAAAAGAAAAAAACACACTAAACTTAAAAAACGACATGCATGCAGGTTAAACTGACTGGAAGCTGGACGAATCAAAATTGATTGAAACACGGGCATTTCAAAAAGTTGTGCTTTATGTTCTTGTGTTGGTGAATCTGACATGCATTATTTTTCAGTCGCTGTCTTGCCTGTCAGTCCAGTAAAATTTATAAGTTGGCTGTACTTTTGGCAGGATCACAGCTCAGGTGAGTTTTAAAAAACTCTTGGATCTTCTCCCAAAGGTCCACTTCAGCTGCAATGTGGGCTTTGGGCTCACCTCCCCAAAGGACTGGAAAAGGAGTCATGATATGAAAACTAGAGGGACAGAAGGGGTAATACGGTGGCTCCAGCAAGTGTCCAGCCAGAGGATAGTACACACTCTCAAAGTTGTTCTTCCCATGGCGTTTCAGTCTCTCCACCATCTCGTCCATGTAGCCCTTGCTGTCCCAGTTCAGGTCATCTCCTGAAGCCACAAAGAGCAAACGCCCCTTGACTTTCTGAACAGGGACCAGGCTGCCCTTGTTCTTCTCTGCCAGGGGATCTTCAATTACGTGCTTGATGATGCTTGCTCCTGACTCGGTGGGGATTGCCTTGCTTATGTCCAATGACAATTGTGAGAGAATTTGATGCTTTTTGTAAAAAAGAGGATAGACGCTGCTGCCACTGCATCCATTGATCCACACTATAGCCTCAATGCCAGGCACAAAGGCAGCAAGTGCCAACGCCACATCTCCTCCCTTCGATCGAGACAACACTCCAACTCCTTTGCTGCCCACCTGTGAAACAGCCATTAGAGAGCATGAAGAGTCGGAAGGATGATGTTTGACTGGTTTGTCTCAGTGTGAGATTAGAAGTTTGACAACAAACTCACCTTTGGTTGTTTCAGTAAATAATCAATTGCTTCTTGGTAGAGGTCCAAGTGGAATTCTTTAATGTCGCGGGGCTTGTCATTGAACATGGCTACAGTGAGAACCACGAAGCCTTTGTTGGCGAGCAAACAGGCTCTTGTCTCAGACACGAAGGTGCACAAATCCAACACAGCAGGAAACGGTCCTTCTCCTGGAACACAGACGATAAAACCAAAGTTAACTCGTGGATTAAAAAAACATGTGTTCCATTCTGCCAGTGCCACTGCTACTTTGGACAATGGGGGCCTCCTACACAAACTTGGGATTCAGACATTCGGGATAAATGACTGAGTCTTGCTCATTCAATCCAAAACAAGACGATTCAGGCTTATTTCTTGCACAAAAGACCAATCCAGAATGACAACACATAGATTTATCAAGCCAGTTGAAACCAGTCCAGTATCCAGTATCGCACACAATTACCTAAAAAGTCCCCTGCAATAGATCACAGAATCACGGACTGACCATGACAACCAGAGTGGCGTCCTTCTCTCCACCAGGAGAGGATGCTCGGACCTCTGCAGACACCACCACAGGATAAATCTCCATGGTAACTTCGGTTAAAATATATCCCACTTTCGTGCAACCGGAAAAAGGATAAGTTTATCTTGGCTAACTGATATATCCCAAATCAATCAATTATCCTGACTTTGTTCAACAGGCCCCAGGTTCACATCTTGTTCATGTCACAATCACAATCACTGACTCTTGGTAGTCGGATGATCATTTTATAGAAAGTCAAACGCTCTTAATGTGTCTGTTTGTGTAATCAAGATCAATTAGATGTTTTGGAGGAAGTATTCATAATCATTCCTTAATCTTTGAATCCTTCACACTTAAAAATGTTGGGTTATTTTTGCAACCCAACAGCTGGGTTGAGGTTGTTTTCATTAAACTGGGTAATCTAATAACCCAGATTGCTGGGTTATTGTAGTTGGCAGGTGAGTTATTTGCTGTTGGGCTGTAATTTCCATTATAATGTGTTGGGTTATTTTGGACTACCCAACATGTTAGGTTGACACTCGCACATGCGCAACCAATACCGATACTTAGTGCTGCTATAGCAAAAGAGAAAAAGACTGTTACAATAGAGACGCTGCTGGCAGATTCTTCTAGAGAGCTTTATTTAGATTTTTACGAGAATCTGAGTTGTATTGACACATTTGGGTAATCTGAAAAGATTAAGTCATTGTTTCTCTTTGTAAAATACAATTACAAGAGTGTTTTTATTCAAATATTTTTGTGTTCTGTATATTTTAAATGTTAGTTATTTTTCTTAAACAATGTTTTAAAATAGTTTATATGCTCAGTTTCTAAAAAATTCTGCAAATCACTGTTCAGTATTTATGATATTGTAGAGGCTGCGGGGGCCGCTGGAGGTTGCTGCGGCAGGTGACTGTGCCCTGGGGGGGCACAAGGGATTATGGGAAGAACTGTTCGGGACTTTTGGGGCCGTTTTGGGGGCTCATATGTGTTTGTTATTGCTTCTTTATTCTGAGTTCTGTTTGGTCTTTTTGTTCTGAGTGTTGTTGCCACTTTTGTTTTGCATTTATTTTTTTTATGTGTCGGACCGTGAGCCAGGGGTGTTGCTAGGGGAGTCACATGGGGCCTGCGAGCTGTCGTATTTAACTGTCAGTTAGTGTGTGTGTTGTTCCTGGTGTGCATTAGTTATGTAACAACAAAAGCCCTGGTTGAGCGAAGGGGAGTTAATAGCCTCGTCTCATGCCTTCAATCACTTCTTGACGCTACAGCATAATACAGTTAATGATTAGAAATTAACAACCCAGCTGATTGAGTAAAAAGAACCCAACAGTGTAGTCAAATTGAGCCTGTAGTTGGATTATTTGAACAACTCAACTGGGTTGTTCAAATATCCCCGACTGTTGGTTTTAGGAATCCACAAACTTGTTGGGTCAAAATGACCCAGCTTGTGTTCTGTCCAATATTTAACCAGTTTTGGGTTAATAAAGAACCCATATTGGGTTGTTTTTAATCCAACATTTTTGAGTGTGTTCCTTGTCTGACTGATGACTATAGATATAGATGACTGATATAATGTCAAATCAATGTGTATATTCTTAAAGCCTGACAAATGGAAATGTTTGTGAGAATTTTCCTATATTCCCAGTCAGAGAGGCCACAAGAACCTGGAGGTGTAAAGAGGACTCCGCGGATATTTCCCTCGCTGACAGGAACTCGACTGACCCCGTCAGCAATCAGAAACCTCTCATTGGTCACCTCAGCCAGCATCTGGCCCTCCTCCCCTTCCTCATACACAGAGATCTTCACCACGTGGGGGATGAGTGCTTTAGTTTTGGTAAAAAGCTTGTGCAAGATCTCTGGACTCAGCGACCACAGCAGGCCCATGGGCTCCACCCCGATGTAGCTCCCGCTGAGCGAGGGGTCTCTGTTCAGGTCGACCTCCCCGGTCTCGTCGGCTCTGTAGATGGCAGATGATTTGAAGAGCCGCCCTCTCTCGTCCGTTGATCTGGCCTTCATGGTGACCACCTGATTCGACCTCAACCCGGCCACCTTCACCTGGACGGGCTCATCAAACAAACACCTGGCCCTCGGCCACAGCTGCAGTCTCACTTGTGAGGACATGTTACCTGATAGAAAAAGAAAAGACCCCTGATTATTTGGTCAAGCTCATTAGCAAACTAAATTCAAAATGAATACTGAAGTTAACTCAATACAGAAATTTAAAATCAATACTACAAGTATAACATGCCTCTAAATAAGACAACAGTTCTATTCACATTGAACTGCCACTCAAGTGTGCTATAAATAATCTTTGATTAATTGTTTTAATGTGTTAATCTGTGGTGTAATTAATTAATCTAATAATGAATTAAAGTGACGGCCCTAGTTTTATCCACATTCGTGAAGTGACAGTGTCAGAGACCACCCCCAGCCAAGAGAAGCCTACATGAAAATGTGGGTGTGCCCACATGGCCCCAACACAAGGATGAGACAGACAGGGCCCAGAAGAACACCCTTGCCAAGCATTCCACAGCCTCACCCGGATCCTGAAGGGGGAGTCATCACGCCCCCCCAGAAGCCAGACCGGGAAGACCAGGGTTGGAGGGCAGTGAGCTCCTCATCCCCAGTCAGAGTACCCCCATTCCCCGATGCCTTCACAAGACCCCGGACTCATCATTCACAAAGAATTTCACAATAACCATTTTCTTCTTTAACAAGACCCCCTCCCGACAGCTAAATCAGAACACTGGTCTGATCGGCTCTGGTGAACACCAGGGGAACACCAACACTCTGTTCTCCCTGGTCAACAACTGACTGCACTTACAGGACTCTGCCTCTCCATCTGCACACATCCACTGTCATTCACTCATTACATTCTTAAAGAAAAGAAGCGAGAACATACAGCGGCAGCACTGTGTCAGGCCTCCAATGCATCTGTTTCTTCATTTAGCTGATAATGCACTCCGGGCGACTTTTCATTTTACTATTCTTTGCAGTTATCATCATCGAGGATAGATACATGGGGAGCTCAGTGCAGCATCCAGCAGTTCTGTGGAAGTGAGCAGATTTTCTCAGGTTTTCTTCACTCTCAGTTACAAACAGAGTAAAATAATGGGATCAGATATTTAAACATTGCCATCATTTTAGACTGAACACACCGGTTGATTAATTAATTTAATTCATTTGTTGAAACACATGCAAAAAAATGCAAAGTTTTAACATTTAACAAAAGACATGGACATCAACATTAAGTGAAAAAAAATATTTCCATTGTGGTTCAGTGGCAGTGAAATAACAAAATATATTTAAATGGGATTATTGAGATTGATTTAAGAAAATGCTGTTAGACGGCTTTATTTGTTCTATTCAATAATTCAATGTGATTATTTATTCACAAATGCATAAGCAAATGCAATAAACATGAATGCTGATATCAAAGGAAAAAAACTTTGCAGACTTACTTAAGAGTATAGGTGTTGGCGGGTGTGTGTCTTCCTGTCAAGCTGTGATATTCCTGAATGATCCAAATCTGGGTTTTAAAGCCTCCTCCACCAGATCAAATAAATAAATTTCAAAGAAAAAAAAAATGGAAGAGGAGTAGCAGCAGAGTTCACACGTGGGGCTCATTGTACTGTTACGCTTCAAACTTCATTGAGTCATTGAATTCAGAAAGGAGGCTTTGCTTGATCTGATGTTATCTAATGTTTTGTTTCAAAGTAGCTGAGGTCAGCAGGGCAGGTCTCTCGTCCTTCTTCTGTTGGGTGACAGGTTGGGGATAAAAGCCTGAGAGGAGGTCTTGTGGAGGAACGTGTTGGTGCTGCATTTGTGGTTTCACCTCTGACCCCG
The DNA here is from genome assembly GCF_902148845.1 of Salarias fasciatus. NCBI lineage: Eukaryota > Metazoa > Chordata > Actinopteri > Blenniiformes > Blenniidae > Salarias > Salarias fasciatus. Next base: position 9,851,369 of record NC_043762.1, read on the forward strand.
GTCTTTCTTATGGGCATATATTTAGGTCCGGGACTGCATCTGATGCAACCACCCTAGCAACAAGAAAACTGTAGCATAGCTAAATTGTTGTTCATCAAGCTGAATGAATGAACAAACAAATAGTCTGCGGTGTAAACTGAACAAAGAATATGCAAATAAAGTGTACATTTGTCACTCGAAAAGTTGTCAAAATGAAGGCAAAGCCACAAACTATCTTAAAATACAGCAATATCCACGAAAACAGAACAGATGTTGGCCAAGTTTTTCATTCAGGCCAGGCAGAGACAGCATCATGTGACCTGAAGATATGCCTAAAGACTGCGATGATCAAATACAGCGATGCAACAAATTTCGGAACATTTTTGAGTACAATATGTGCTGCGGACCGATGCAGGTATTGCCCAATCTGGAGTGAGACTTGGTTGGTATAACCAGAGAAGTCTTTGGCAATTTAATTTTACAAACAACAAATATAGACAGGTGAATTTATGCAAAAATAAAAAGTATCAAGCATAAAAGCAGAAATAGATAGTGCATTCTGTAACTATTCACTGTGCAAAGTAGCAGTTTTTTGTATTTTTATTCAAACTGGATTTATCTCGAATCAGGGTTATTAATAAACATGTTAATTTTGTCCATTGTGGGAGTATGAATAAGAACTGAAACATTTTGGTTTCCTTGATGAAAAGAGATCACATGGCAGCCATCCGTGATTTAAGAAGCATTCGCCCACAGAAATAAAGTGTTGCTGAAATGACTGTGTATTCCTTTTTTGCTACATTTATTGAGAAAATCATAATATGCATCAAAATTTCAGCTTTTGAGGTCACTTCAGTTGCTCTAATCCAGTAAGTACGATTCAGCATATCCATTCAACATAAAAAAAGGACTCACCAGTAACTTCATTCATTTTAAAGGCTGCAACATAAGTGATATGGAATAATGCCTTGTTTTCAAGTTCTCAGGAACACAGTGTGAAGGTCGCTCTGTTTTGTCTGAAGTCACTTGGCCTAGGGACTGTTCCCCTGAGAAACAACGTCTGCTAGTCTCGAGAGATCTGGCTATATGACATGGCATGGCCGGGAGTTATGCCCGAGTCGGGCTGGATTCTCCTCGGAGCAACAACCTTGCTCTCAATCAGCTGATTTGTGTGTGCTTCCTCCGCAATCCTGAATAAATCCTCCTTGTGCAGCGTCAACACCACCTTGACTCATCATCTTTGGCTCTGATCCACCAAAAATCCCACAACAATAAGTGGTTGTTCATGACAAGTGACATTCAACCAAACAGGGTATAAACAACAACTCCTCAAATAGCTTGTTTTCCACAGCTGAGTGATTAAATTTGAAGCATTTGTTCAAAATGTGTTCACTGTCTATCCATTTAAAGATGATCCAAACAATTGTGCAAAATTACAATTGTTTCTCCTATGGAGGTAACTCCAGGGACTTTAAGTCTTAAAGACCTCAATCACTCTAATGAGCAATGTTGAAAGGATGTTAAACCAGTTTCACGTCGCAAAGGAACACGAGGACTATTTGAGATTTTTCTGGAGCAACATACAATACTTCTGTCACTCATTCAAATGGTTTTAGGGTGTCTTATAGGTGTTGTAAATGGTTCCAGAGGGCACTGTGTGCTGCGGGGTGGAGTACTCGCAAACCAGCAGGAGTTTATGAGGCGTCGTCCAAGATAAAATTTAATTCTAACCATCTCACACACACCTCTGAAATTATGCATGTATTACAATGATCATTTGCACATACACATAAAAGCAACTCTCATACACATACGAGCGACATCTTGCGTCTTGAGTATTAATTATATCATCTTGAGTATAAATTCACACATACTAAAACCACACACATGCCCTGTCACAGGGTGAATACGATGTGATGAAAGCCGGAGTTCAGCTTCTGGGTCCGCTGTGGACCCTGCTGCTCCTGCATCCACTGGGAAGTCCATGGCTCCCTGCTTCGACAGACAAATTGGCCCATTTCGCACAATTCCTTAGTCATTTCGAACAGCATACTTACCGTTTTTTGTGAGGGCAAGCTATTGTTTATTCTGTGGTGAGTCGAGGAGGGCTTCGCAGCAGACATAATTGAAGTGGGTGGTATTTTTGCTTCCCCTCGTCAAACTCATCAAATACACAATCCAACAACCCCAAAACACTTTGGTGGACACGAATTATAATCCGCACATTCACTACGCTGTGGAACACCAACAAATAATGTTGTAGCGTTACGACATTGAAGCAAATACTGGGAACTACTTTTTCTTTTGAAATCACTACGCCCAGACGCCATATTCAGTAAGCAGTTCCGTCTTAGCAATCTTCGCATAAACAACTCAATCTGGTAATTTTGCATTATTTCACAACGTAGTAACTGTTCAGATTATAATTCGTGTCCACCAAAGTGTTTTGGGGTTGTTGGATTGTGTATTTGATGAATTTGACGAGGGGAAGCAAAAATACCCCCCACTTCCATTATGTCCGCCACGAAGCCCTCCTCGACTCACCACAGAATAAACAATAGCTCGCCATCACAAAAAACAGTATGTTCAAAATTACTAAGGAATTGCGCTAAATGGGCCAATTTGACAAAATGTTGAAGCATCCCTTTAAACTTGATGTATGAGCTGTTACTGGTCAGATTAAGAGCTGTGTGTGTGAGGAGAAATATTGACACGGAAGGCGGGTCAACAACCTGGAGTCAATTAAGGATAAAGTGACATTTTATGCTTGGAACAAGTTACGCTTGAAAAGCAGATTTAAGTGTAACTTGCATTTTCCCAGATGGACATCAATCAACTTCGATGAGTTTAGTAATTGTTTTTTTTTCACAATTACCCAGTTAATCTTGACAAATTTAGCTTCATGAGACATTAATCTTTCTTACATAGCTAATGTTTCTGTAAATTAAGGAGTTACAAGAAGTGAAAACCTGGGAGGTTATTGGTACAGAATGTCTGATGAATATTTCTGATGCCACTGTTATAGATTTATTAATGGAAGTAGGCTTTCAAGAACTCCACATGAACCATGATTCTGAACTATTTATCACTGTAAACTTGGGATAATGCCACCCACACCATATCCTTTAAAACAAACAAAAAAACAAAAAAAACAAACAAAAAAAAACATCTCATGCAATCTCATGATGTACGAAAGTGGTTTATTCCATTTTGCAAAGAACAAAAAAAAAAAAAAAAAAAAAAAAAAGTGTTTTCTCCCCGAGGATGAACACATGAACTCCTTGGATTGACACTCCAACTTGGGGTGTCTGATGTTCTGGTGCCACTTCAGCTTCCATGGAGTGATGCTTCCATTCCTCAGTTTCTCACCCAAAACATTGTGCTCGATCCTTGTGTGTTGGTGATTATGACATGCATCGTTTCTCTCAAGTTCTAGAACTTGGCTGTACTTTCATCAGGATCACAGCTCAGGTGAGTTTTAAAAAACTCTTGGATCTTCTCATGAAGGTCCATTTCAGCTGTAATGTGGGCTTTTGGCTCACCACCCCAGAGGACTGGATAAGGAGTCATGATATGAAAACTAGAGGGACAGAAGGGGTAATACGGTGGCTCCAGCAAGTGTCCAGCCAGAGTATAGTACACAGTCTCAAAGTTGTTCTTTCCATGGTGCTTCAGTCTCTCCACCATCTCATCCATGTAGCCCTTGCTATCCCAGTTCATGTCGTCTCCTGAAGCCACAAAGAGCAAACGCCCCTCGACTTTCTGAACAGGGACCAGGCTGCCCTTGTTCTCCTCTGCCAGGGGATCTTCAATTATGTGCTTGATGATGCTTGCTCCTGACTCGGTGGGGATTGCCTTGCTTATGTCCGATGACAATGGTGAGAGGATCTGACACTTTCTGTAGAAAAGAGGAAAGCCGCTACTAGCACTGCATCCATTGATCCATACTATGGCCTCAACGCCAGGCACAAAGGCACCAAGTGCCAACGCCACATCTCCTGCCTTCGATCGTGACAACACTCCAACTCCTTTGCTGCCCACCTGTGAAATAGTCATTAGCCATGAAGAGTCAGAAGGATAATGTTTGACTGGCTTGTCTCAGTGTGACATTAGAAGTTTGACAACAAACTCACCTTTGGTTGTTTCAGTAAGAAGTCAACTGCTTCTTGGTGGGGGTCCAAGTGCAATTCTTTAACGTTGCAGGGCTTGTCATGGAACACGGCTACTGCGAGAGCCATGAAGCCTTTGTTGGCGAGCAAACAGGCTCTTGTCTCAGACATGAAGGTGCACAAATCCAACACGGCAGGAAATGGTCCTTCTCCTGGAACACAGATGGTAAAACCAATGTTACCTGGTGGATTGTAGACACATGTCCTCCATTCGGCAAGTGCTACCGCTTAAGTTTAACTTAGGACCCCAGGGGCCTGCTACACAAATGCAGGATTCAGACATCCAGAATAAATGACGGTTGCCTCGTAAACCAGACCCACCTACTCCTCATCCGTTTGGATTTTGGAGATGAGCTCAGTCTGGGTAGGAGCCCATAGAAGAGGATTTCACGCAGTCCTGAAACGGCCGAGCCAATCAGCGTTGCCGCTTTTTGTTTTCAAAATTTTTTGGCGAATTCCGGTGGCTAAACCGGAAGTGACGCTATCGCTGCACACATCGGAGATGACGGACTTTAACCTTAACCATCGTCTGAAAGCTGCAATCAGTAAAGTTATAGCCAAAATACCAAGAATTACAACAATCAAGCAAGAGCAAGAGTCTGCGCTTGGTGAGTTTAACAGGAAAAGGTGTTTTTGCGTGTCAGGAAGCTAGAGCCAACGCTAATCCTTAGAGAAGCGAACGCATTTTGATGACGTATTTGTTTTGAAGCGCTGATTGGCTGAAGTGCGCTGTCAGTCAAAGGAGTAACCGACACCCCCTGCAAGAAGTTTCAATGGGCTCCTATCCAGACTAAGCTTAACTCCAAATCCAAATGTGGATGAGGAGTGGGCGGGTCTGGTTTACGAGGCTAAAATGACGGAGCCTTGCTCATCCAGTTAAAAACAAGACTATGCAGGCTTACTTGGCTGCACAAAAGACCAATCCAGAATGAGAACACAGATTTATCAAACCAGATGAAACCAATCCAGTATCAGCGCGGAAACATGATTCCCTAAAAAGACCTCCGCAATTGATCACAGAACCATAAATTAACCATGACTACCCGAGTGGTGTCCTCCTCTCCACCAGGAGAGGAAGTTCTCATGGAGGCAAATGAGGAGCTCAGACCTCTACAGACACCACCACAGGATAAATCTCTGTGGCAACTTAAGTTAGACCATATCCCACTTTTCCCTATCCCGCTTTTGCGCAAACGGAACAAGGATAAGTTTATCCTGGATAACAAAGATATAAGAAATTAACCAATTATTATTGTTTTGTGAAACAGGCCCCAGGTTCACATCTTGTTCACGTCACATTTACAATGTCAAAACAGTGTGTATATTCTTAACAAATGGAAATGTGTGTGAGAATTTCCCCATATTCCCAGTCAGAGAGGCAGCAAGAACCTGGGGGCGTAAAGAGGATTCCTTGGATATTTCCCTCGCTGACAGGAACTCGACTGACCCCGTCAGCAATCAGAAACCTCTCATTGGTCACCTCAGCCAGCATCTGGCCCTCCTCCCCTTCCTCGTGCACAGAGATCTTCACCACGTGGGGGATGAGTGCTTTAAGTTTGGTAAAAAGCTTGTGCAAAGTCTCTGGGCTCAGCGACCACAGCAGGCCCATGGGCTCCACCCCGATGTAGCTCCCGCTGAGTGAGGGGTCTCTGTTCAGGTCGATCTCCCCGCTCTCGTCGGCTCTGTAGACGGCAGATGATTTGAAGAGTCGCCCTCTCTCGTCCGTTGATCTGGCCTTCATGGTGACCACCTGGTACGACTTCAACCCGGACACCTTCACCTGGATGGGCTCATCAAACAAACACCTGGCCCTCGGCAACAGCTGCAGTCTCACTTGTGAGGACATGCTACCTGATAGAAAAAGAAAAGACCCCAAATTAGTTGGTCATCTTCAGTTATTGGCTCACTCTGATTTTGCGGTTCCAGGAGTGAATACTGGTGCAGCTGGCTGCCACTGCTCTCCAGTTCCCACATTAGTTTGAATGTCTTACCATTGTTTTTATACAACTATATCTCTGGTTATCATGCCGTCCTACACACAGGCAACTGTCTATCATGCCTCTAATGCATCTATTAGTGTCAGGACCAGGGTTGATTCAAAGGTCAACTGAGATTAAACCAGCGTTTTGATAGATTATTAGACATCTGGCAACGGGGAGACAGAAAGGGATGCTGAATCGCACAAGAAAGGAGGACGAGATGAGACAACAGGATAACTGGAAGATTGGCACAGAGAGGTGAGGTGAGACAGAGGGAATATGAAGACACAGGAGGGAAGAGAGACTCGGAGGAATCGATGCACTCTGACTAATTCTTAAAATAAAGAATAGCTACATGGTGAGCTTAGTGTTACTAATATTTCACTTATTTCTTCCCTGGAGGACATTTTTCCAGCTGGCATTTTAACATCGAGTCACTGTTGAATCAACGTCAGGTACCAGTGTTGAATAATTATTGAATTTTGTTTTGATTTGACCAAGTTGGAATTGCACTGACTGACTAAGTGTTTTTTTTTTTTGAGCGGAGCGAGTTACTCTTAATAGTTATATTTGACAACAAATACGATTCTCTGCACTGAGCAATGACTTCAGTTTGATTTTCAAAACAGAACAAAATCTTTGAAACAGTTTCTGAAAGAGATCAAAAGGAGAACCACAATAAAAACTACAGAATGGAGAAATATCTGTTGTAATATACACAACGCTTCTCTACAGACACATATATAATTTATCTTTATAGTTTCCATTCGGTTTACGGATGTGATCTGCAGTTTTTCGTTCCTATGTACATTCTGACAGTTTCCTCTGCAGAGCGGTTGTTGTACTGGTTGGTAAGGACTCTGACCCACAACCCTGAAGAAAGTTGATGTGGGTCACGGGCTGGATCTTTTTTTTTTCCTTTAACCTACTGAGTTTTTGCTCTTTAACTAATTATACTTGCCACAAATACAGTTCTGTACATTAATCAACTTCTGTTTTGATTCTCTAAATCAGGGGTGGGGAACCCTGGTCCTGGAGGGCCGCAAACCTGCATGTTTTCCATGTCTCCCTGCTTCAACACACCTGAATCGAATCAAGATTCATGGCCAAGTCCAGCAGAAAGCCAGATAACGAGCCTCATTGCAATCAGCTGTGTTGAAGCAGGGAGACATGGAAAACATGCAGGTTTGCAGCCCTCCAGGACCAGGGTTCCCCACCCCTGCTCTAAATATATATATATATATTTTTTTTTTTATTCAGCACCATATTCATACTGCTGGAACAATTTAGTTGACCTTCTGTTGCAAAATCAGTCTGTCTGCATTTATATATTACATGACAAAATTAGAGCGAACGGAAGAAAAAGACTCAAACAGTGCAAGGTTTCTCTCATACGCCACTCTCTCCGACTCCAGACTGCAGCAGGCACACCCTCTTTATCCTGCAGCTCCAATCAGCCTAATTGACTTCAGGTGTGAGTGTCCTCTCACCTGCAGGCCATGCAGGCAAGAGGACAAAAACCCCAAACAGATCAGAAAACCTATCACACCAAAGAGAAAATATTCACACCCAAATATTTTTTAAAATTAAACTGTAAAACAGTCGCCAAACATTCACATCAATACTGATTTAAGTACTATAGGAATGTGCATCTTCACAATATCAGCACATTATGACCTCATGACAAGGATGATTAATCGATTGTTGAAAAAAACAGAAAACGACTGCAACCTTCACAAATAAGTTTACAATTTATACAGTTTCAATAAATTACAGTCTTTCCTGCGCTGTTTGAACTTGCCCTGCAAGGACAAGACCTCTATACTAAATAATGTTGACACCAATAACAGTAAGCATTGTTCTGCATTAGTCCATATACTATGACTTTAGTTGAAGGTGGCAATGATGCACTTTATGACCACGTTGTGACGAACTGTGACTTTTGCATACCTGCACACATTTTCACTGTGTGCGTGTGTGTGTGTGTGTGTGTGTGTGTGTGTGTGTGGGGGGGGGGGGGGGGGGGGGGGGGTTGTGTCGGATGAGCCTGGGGCGTGAATCTGCGTGCACTCTTTTCATCAGTAATTAAGTTTTCCTCACCACCGGTGAGTGCATGGACTCAGATTCTGGGTGAGTAGTGCGGTGCCCGCTACTTCTTGTGATATTTACTGCCCAAATGCAACCAGGTCTTCAGAAAAACTCCAGCAAAGACTCACCACGCACACTCTCTCTTGCTGCCCAGGGTCCGACTGCTCACTGCGGGAGGCGGGAGCGCGCGCTGCTGCAGGAGCAGTATTTCAACTGTCCGACGGCAGAGGGCGCATTCTACGATATGGGCCACTGTTTGTGCATAAACATATATTTGGGGAACTGGTGGTGGATGAATGTATATATTTTACATAATTTAAACAATACGATCATTTTGTCTTTATTTATACCCATTCACTTTGTTTGCATTCGTTAAAAATTAATTTACAAGGTTTCAAACTCCCCTTAAGGTTTGGTTCAGTCTGGCCTTCCCTGATTGGTTGATTTGGGCTGGGGCTGGACTGATATAAGCAGAGCCTCTTTAATGGCTGAAGGTCTTTAGACAAGTTTATAGTTTGACAAGATGATCAGTGTCATCGGTTAGGGATGAGTAGATCTGTGTATCATCTGCACAACAATGGAAGTTAATGGAGTGTTTCCTATGATATTCCCTACAGAAAGAATGTATTAATGTGAAGAGTATAAGTCCTGAGACGGAACCCTGTGGAACTAAGTGTTTAACTGTAATCTGAGCTGAAGAGTCATGTTCACATTAATGAAGTGGAACCTGTCTGCTAAATGTGATCCAAACCAGTTTAATGCTATGCTGTCCCTTAAATCCCAAGAATATATTCTAGTCTCTGATGTCCAGTATCAAATGCAGCACTGAGATCAAACAGGACCAGAACAGAGACCAGAACAGAGTCCAGACCTTTGTCTGGGGCTGTGAGAAGATCATTAGTAACTTTTACCAGAGGTGTCTCTGTGCTGTGAAGAGCTCTAAAAACTGACTGAAAACACTCAAACAGGTCGGTATTATATAATTGGCCACGAAGCTGACTTCAACAACTTTCTTTAAGTTTTTAGAAATTAAATGAAGGTTGGATATTGTTCTTTTGCTTGTCAGAAACCTGCATCTAGGGTGAACTTTTAAAGGCCAGGTTACAAAACAGCAACCTTAAAGACCAGTGGTACATAACCTGCTACTAAAGATAGGTTGATCTGATCTAATATTAATGTACTAATCAGGGGGGAAATGTCTTTAACATTCTAGTTGGGATTAGATCCAATAGACAAGTTGTTGGTTTAGATGAGGCCACAACTGAGGATAACTCAGAGTTCTGTATGGTAGCTGGATATTTGTAAATCACGTTCGACTGACAGATCTGAGGTTGACTTTCTTTCCAGGCATGCATCCGTTCACAGAGCCGGTGTATCTCCTGTTGCTGGTGATCTTTGGATGGAAAGCTGGGGAGAGGAGGACTGAGGTGAGTGTGCTGCAGACAGAGACATACTGTAGTCGTAAAGATGAGGGTTGGAGCAGGTTGAGGTGTAGGTGTGAGGTTGGGTGTCAGAATGTTGACTTTTTTCAGACCTTCCTTCCAGACATTGTGTGAACCCAGTTCCCTTACCCAGCGCTGTGTTCTATATCCACTGTTCAGTCTCTAATTCTGCAACTGGAAATTCAAAATGAGTGAACAGCGGCATAGGTTTAATGCTCACATTGCAGTACTTGAAAAGTTTTCCAAACATTGCTTTGATTTTTAGGCAGAGAAGTAAGAAAAGGGCCAGATTTGTATCTTTTTCACATCCTGCAGTTATTTCCTCCTCTCCCCAAAGCCTGAGAAGGCCTGTGATCTCTTTACTTGATGACTGTGCAGGATTTTCTGAGTGTCGGATAGCTTCCATCCTCGTCAAGTGTGGTGTTTTCGAAGCGATCCATGCGAGTCCTTGACGTGCTGATAATGACAGTGTAAGGGGTGATTTTAGACCCAGACTCAAGTCTTGGCTCCACCCAAATAAACAACTGAGGAAGTGATCACTCTCATGGGAATATCCTGAACTTAATCTCGATTATCAGTTAAATTGATAAGTATAAGTAGAATTACAAAAACAAGTCAGCAAAAGTTGAATGATTTTTAATTTTTATTGAAAGAGGCTGATAGTCTTCACATCATTAAAAGAAAATAATTTGTTGTTGAATATTTATTCACAATAGAATAGAAAAAAGAAACAAAAACATATGACCGCAATGTGAGTGGTTCTGTTTTTGTGACTGTGCTCAGATTGTACCAAAAACAATGTTTTTGTGTTTTCACGTTGAGTGAACATGCATGCAGGCCTTGTGTTACGGCCATGCCTCCATGATCAGACCTGAAGAGGAGGGTCAAGATGTCTGTTGCAGCCGTGGCTTTCCACACAGAAACCTGAACAACCGGATTGCATTCACAGCTATCTTATGGCTTCTGCTCTCGGTGAGCAGTGTGAAGCCGCTCGGAAAAGTTTCTTGCATGACGAGCAAAAGTCCTGGAGAAAGACAAATCCCAGAAGGAGAGACTGGCATTTCTTTGAGGAGTACAGGAGAGTTGTGTCGCTGAGGGACAGGGATATCTTTACATACAGTAGCCAGGATGAGGCTAAAATTAAACTCTTACGATGAACCTGTTCATCTGTTTTTACCCGTTTCTTTAAAAATTCTCAACAAGTGTTAAAAGAAGATTGTTTCTGACTTTGATTCAATAGTTTTTGTCAACTTTAAAAGCAGATTACAATATAGCAGTTAATTAACTTTTTTTTTTTTTTTTTTTAATTTCTATCTTTCCTGTCTCTACAACTTGGCTGTACTATCTGCCGGATCAGGGCTCAGGTGAGACTTTAGGAACTCTTGGATCTTCTCCCAAAGATCCAATTCAGCTGCAATGTGGGCTTTGGGCTCGCCGCCCCACAGGACTGGAAAAGGAATCAAGCCGTGTACAGCAGAGGGACAGAAGGGGCCATACGGTGGCTCCAGCAAGTGTCCAGCCAGAGGGTAGCACACACTCTCAAAGTTGTTCTTCCCATGATGCTTCAGCCTCTCCACCATCTCATCCATGTAGCCCTTGCTGTCCCAGTTCAGGTCGTCTCCTGAAGCCACAAAGAGGAAACGCCCCTTGGCTTTCTGAATAGGGACCAGGCTGCCCTCGTTCTCCTCTGCCAGGGGATTTCCAAGAATGTGCTTGATGATGCTTGCTCCTGACTCGGTGCGGATCAGCTTGCCCATGTCAAATGACAACTGTGAGAGGATCTGACGATTTTCATAAAAAAGAGGAAGGCCCATGTTGGCGCTGCATCCATTGATCCACACGATGGCCTCAACGCCAGGCACAAAGGCAGCAAGTGCCAACGCCACATCTCCTCCCTTCGATCGCGACACCACTCCAACTCCTTTGCTGCCCACCTGTGAAACAGCCATTAGCGAGCATGAAGAGTAGGAGGAATGATGTTTGACTGGTTTGTCTCAGTGTGAGATTAGAGGTTTGACGACAGACTCACCTTTGGTTGTTTCAGTAAGTAGTCAACGGCTTCTTGATAGTGGTCCAAGTGCAGTTGTTTAATGTTTCCGGGCTTGTCATTGAACACAGCTACTGCGAGAACCACGAAGCCTTTGTTTGCGAGCAAACAGGCTCTTTTCTCAGACATGAAGGTGCACAAATCCAACACGGCGGGAAACGGTCCTTCTCCTGGAACACAGGCGATGAAAACAAGGCATTATGGAGAGTTCAACGTCATCCAGAATGCATGTATTGAAGCAGAATGGAGCAGATGTTTCTTTTTCTCTTTCTCACACAAGCAGTGATCCTCATTATTGTCTTTCATTTCTGTAAAGCTAAAAGCATCTGATGTTTCTGTGTATGTTACTTTGATCACCAACATCTGTCAGTCAGCTAAAGATTTACACGCTGCACTGAATAAATTTGACTGAAGGCAGTGTAAGAAGTGCAGGGTTTAGTGGAAGTGTAGATGAAAGATATTTTGGTCTTGGGATTAAAAAGTGATTCAGGCCCTATTTACACAACATTTTCAAGTGAAAATAGAACACTTCAATCATGTTTTGGGTGTCTGTTTAAACAATAACGATGCTCAGAGCTTCTAAAACTCAACTTTTTGAAAGTAACTTCCAAGGTGAAACTTTTTGAAAAGGCTCTGACTGCATCTGTATAGAAACAGGGGAAAACACATCTTTTGTGAAATGCTGCTACTATACATACACACGACACGTGAAGTCAATAGCTCAAGTCTCTGTGCAAAAGTCGATGGACAATAACAACAATGCTAGGACTCCCAGTCCATATTCCCCTCGACCTGGGAGTTTTAGTGCTGAGAGTCACCCTAATAACAATCCAACTTGTCCGTTAATATGAATGTCAGTGTTTTCCCACTGTTGTTTACAACGTATTGTTCTCTGCATGCGAGGGTTTAAAAAAACAGCACGCACTGGTAGCCGAACATGAGATTGCACTTGGATTATCTTTTTCTGTTATTAAAATTTGATGATGTGAAATGTTTGACTGTGACAAATATGGAAAAAAATTAATCTGATGACATTAGCATGCAAATAAACACCTCTGCTGATATCATGGGTCTGCTGATAATGCCTTTGGCAGCTGAGATTTTCTTAGAGGAACGTGGTCAAAGCCTGTTTTAAAGGTAGGAAACCTCATGTAATACTGTACTGTTTATGGAGACATTAACACCTGCTGTTGAGCTCAGGCTCTCACCATCATGTTGGGACCTCTTCAATTATTGAAAAGTGTGCGACATCAAGTGGACATATCGGAACTGCAGATACTTTTGAGGAAAAACTGCATTTAATCTGTTTTTGGATGTATACGTTTGCGATGCAATGTTATATGAACATAGAAATATAATTCTCCATGAATCCATAAATATATTTGTTATTCGTTCTGTTTGTAATTATTGTATTTGATAGAGATCTGACTTCATGTTTTTGTTTGCTCATAGTCAAAGGACATTTTCTGAAAGCCAAGTCAAGCCAGAAACACTATGTGTAACCTGTTGTATGTACCTATGTGTGTATTATTAGACTTTAACTGTTGAGAACAGAGAGGCAGCAAGAACCTGGGGGCGTAAAGAGGACTCCGTTGATATTTCCCTCGCTGACAGGAACTCGGCTGACCCCGTCAGCAATCAGAAACCTCTCATTGGTCACCTCAGCCAGCATCTGGCCCTCCTCCCCTTCCTCGTGCACAGAGATCTTCACCACCTGGGGGATGAGTGCTTTAGTTTTGTTGAAATGCTTGTGCAAGGTCTCTGGACTCAGCGACCACAGCAGGCCCATGGGCTCCACCCCGACGTAGCTCCCGCTGAGCGAGGGGTCTCTGTTCAGGTCGATCTCCCCGCTCTCGTCGGCTCTGTAGACGGCAGATGAGCTGAAGAGCACCCCTCTCTCGTCCGTTGATGTGGCCTTCATGGTGACCACCTGGTACGACTTCACCCCGGCCACTTTCACCTGGACGGGCTCGTCAAACAAACACCTGGCCCTCGGCAACAGCTGCAGTCTCACTTGTGAGGACATGTTCCCTGAAAGACAAGGGGGAAAGAAAAGGCTTCCACTTTGCTCCATGAATAAAAAACAACAGCACCCCTTTCTTTGTACCTTTGTTTTACCTGGTAGATAAATTGAGAACTAGTTCTGTTTTGCAATGATGACTCGGCCAAGAGGCAGCAAGGAGGCACAAAGAAAACATAGAAACAAATATCAATAGGCTACTGTATGTGTGTGTGTGTAAACAATAAAACAGTGTCACAATCTTAAAAGAAAGCTATTGTTTCAACTACAAAGAAAGAAATAGGTACAAGCTAAAAGATCCTTTGGAGTAATCCTTCATTCATAATAAATGGAGAAAGTTGTAAAATCTATTGCAGATTATTTAATTCATTTGCAGGAGAAATTGTCTTGCAACCAGAAGTTGACTGGTATGAGTCCCCCCTGCATGAATGCTGGGATCACCTGATCGACGCCTGACGGGAGCAGCTGAAAGACTCAAAGAGAATCTGGATCTGGCCACTGCCAGAAATACCATCGAGGACAGTCAGGTAACATTCACATGCTGTGGCACAGCCGGGGGCTTGCTGCAGTTTGTGTTTTCATTTTCTTCCTTTTATTTAAGTCACACCTTTCGTACCTGTGGTTCATATAACATTCAGCAAAATGACCTAAAACAGTGGGTTTTGTAACTTTGAATGTTGCAAAAATATGATTTTAGCACCCAAAAAGCAAGAACATTAAAAGTAATAGCTGTTTCAAGAAAACGGTCGTTCAAACACTTAGCCACAGGAGGGAGCTCTGGTACGACCACAGCTTTACATTCAAAACACAGATAATATTTCTAGGTAAAAGGTCATGAATGGAAGTAGATAAGGACGTAATATTGATTCGATGCAAAAGAAAAAAACTTTTTTTCAGTTTGTTTCACGTTATAAAATTAAAGGGAGTCTGAGGCAGAGACTTAATGCCACGACCACAACTAAATAAAAGCGATTTGTTAAACAAAGTCAACTTTGAACCCTGTGAGTTCCAACCACAGATCGTTAATACAAGGTTACAAGGTGCAACCAGGACACTGAAGGATTTTGATTACCTTTAAGTACTGAATTTTTAGTTTTATTTCTCATTGAGAGCTGAACGCTTTCATAAAGAAACAAATCATATTGCCTCAAGCATGCACGAGCAGCGCACGAGCTGCTCACTTTTGAAAGAAAGAAACTTTTAAGTGAACTCACCGAAACAGAAACGTCACCGGGTTCAAACGAGGTATGCGCGCTCCTGATTAGTGCGCGTTATCGACGCATAATAAAAACATTTTTTTTTTTTATATAGTTTATATGTTTATAGATATACTATGTTTTAATGTTATAACTTATGGAGTTATTGAAACAACGGAGTTCCGTCAAGCTTAAAAAATAGAATTTAAAGAATGTGAACTGTGTCTGTGAGTGCAGCTGCAACTTCTGTCCACTAGATGGCGGAAAGACCAACACGAGGTGTTATTACCATCATCATTAATGTGTCGAAGGGTGCCTGTTGTGATATCAAGACATTTGTTTGTTCATTATATGTTGAGCATAAGTGGTTTCTTTATAATACCATTATAGATTTTTCTTCAAGCCATACATTTTACCTATTATTGTATTTTATTACTGCTATATTAATGATTTTTTCACTATCTATTCCCCTGTTCATGTCTTTATAAATCACTTTGTTTTAATGTATTTCTTTTTTCCCCTTGTAAGACCTGTGCCTGAATTGTGCAGTTGAAATAAATGCTCGTTGTCTTACACACACAACCACATATATAAAAGAAGATGAAAGGAAACAAGAAGAGACACATTTCTCTGAGATTAAAATAGTGTCATTAGAACATTAAAAAAGAGCTCTGGGAGCTTACTTATAGGAAGAAGCTGAGGCGAAGTTAAGGTGAGTTAAAACAGTAATACACGTGAAAGATTTGAAAGGGACAAATTTGTAACATGTTGATTTATGTTTGAAAAAGGCTTATATGTGTGTTTTTTTTGTTTTTTTTTTTGTCATTTTGGAGGGTTTATAGTAAAAAGCAATATGAGTTGAAATCAGGGAGGGTGAGTTTGTAAATAAAAAAAGCCTGATTATAATGCAACAGCTGGATAGAGTTTCTTTTTCACTATACTTTGCACCAAGGTATAATCAGACTGGCTTTATGTTGGAAACGTTTGTTTCTGCTATCTATTATCCATCTATTCATGCATCTATCGATCCTGTCCAGCCCACATACCATGAATGCTTTATGTGACCCCTGAACTAAAAACATGCAGACTAAGGCATAAGAGATGACATTGATCAGTGATTTATATTGTATAAAAGGAGTTGGGAAACTTTGCACTCACATAAATGGTTTTAACCATGTCCCCCACTGGATAAGGTCACTACTGTATGCATGACCCTTGACCCCCATAAGCTCTCTGGAGCAACTGAATGTGACTGGCCACTGCATCCTGGAATATAAATATATTCTGTAAAATTCCTCTAAATATATACACAAAATATACATAGAACTTTTATTTTAATGACTTTTGTCTCACAAGAGCGCTGCTGTTGTTTCATAGAAATGCTTTAAAGGGGGTGAACTTTAACCTTGCTGGCGAACTTCAGTTGCTTTGATTTATATCAGAGCGTCTGTTCCTTCCTGTGAGGAGCAGCTGGTCACGTGACTCATGTTGCCTCTACTCCCGACATTTCCGCTTCTTTTACTCTAAACTGTGTAAACTGTTTCAGGCAACACCGGCTCGATCCCGGCTGTAAAAGCATCATATCAAAAGCGTCACAAGGATAGAAACTCGATAGCAAAAATCGTTTTGATTTCGTTTCTTTGAAATTTGTTTGCAGAAACTTACTTGCTTGTCCTGTATCCCCATATCTGGCAACCCGGGGCGGGTCCCAAATCAAGCAGCCGCTATCAAACATTGTTTTGCAGAGTAAAGATCGCAAGGTTAACTTTTATAGTAAGCAGAACTGAGAGAAATGCGAAGGCAGACAGGAGCAGACTGAGGAGGAAAGCGTCCGCAAGGAGGGATCTGCAAATAAAACAGTGAGAGAAGCTGAACGTGTCCAAAATTACTGATGCTTTTGTGCAGAGAAGTTATCGAAGTGAAACTTTATGACTTTAAAATGCAGTAAAAAGATCATATTTAAAGCTATACCTCCGTGTTTGCATGCGTTTTCTGATAAAAAAATAAAAAAATAAAAAAATACAGAAGAGACCCCCCACTCCAATTCTATGATAATGGATCGTTCCAGTTTCAGTCCTCAGTGTAATAAAAAAAATCCACTTTTCCTGCTTGGGACCTTTTGTTGTATTATTAACATATGGCCAGGCGGTAGCCAGCCACACACTTGTCTTGTCAACAACTTCATTCTTTAAAAGTTGACTCACCGAACTGTTCAAACGTTTAATGTTGCATTATGCATAATTGTGTCTACAGTCTGAATCATTTCAACAGTACAGTAACGCTCAGTAAAGTTGATCCTGTTTTTATTAGGCTACAGGTGTGCCTGAGAGACCAGAGTACAGATTTTGTGCAGAGAGAGAAAAGAGCTGCTTCTGATCTGGATCACAGCAATAAGATAAGTCCACTTCAAAAATTCTTCTTTTCATCTATTATTTAGCTTTTAGAGCAGATGTGTCAGAACTTTGTTTTTCACTGAAGGCCATAAACAGGGCTGGGATATATTAAACTGTCAGAAATGTACTCATTTGCCTCAGTGTGTGTGTCCCTGGCAGACCTTTAAAGAGTGTTTAACCTGTTCTGCATCCACTGCGTGGGTCCATGGTCCAGTTTGCATTACTTCTGCATTTCTGTTTGATTAAACCTGGAAAAATGCAAAGCAACTGACCAACATTGCCTAAAAAGAGTAATCCTTTCAAAACTGCCTCGTGAAATCTCCCTTGAATGAGCAGGTTGATGGCTTATTTATAGTCACCTGCAGAGACAGAGCATCCAAAACTTGTCATGTTGCAAAGTGCATGACAGAAATAAAATCTGTTTTCACATATTATGGTTGCAAGTTATTCACTGAAGAAAAAAAATATATAATTTTGACGATATTTTCACATGTTGGTTCAGTTGCAAATTTGGGCACATCTCATGGATCTATAAGTGATGTATAAGTGAGTATACATGATGGAAATGTATTTATTTTCACAATTACCACAGAAAATTCCTAGAATTTCAACATTAAAGAAAGAAAATACAGAAATAAAAGCAGTTTAAGAGTACAGGTTGAGTAACCAGTAACATTTTATCTACAATTATACGCGTTTGAAGGAAACCACACCGGCCTCAGAGACATGGCGTCCCAGGTGAGGCTGAGACTTCTGCCGAGCGCCCGCTGTTTGTTCAGCGAGCCCGTCCAGGTGAAGGTGGCCGGCCTGGAGTCCAAGCAGGTGGTCACCTTGAGAGCCGAGTCGCTGGACGAGAGGAACTTGGTCTTCAGCTCCGCGGCCACCTACAGAGCGGACCAGAGAGGCGAGATCGACCTGAGCAGAGACGCCTCGCTCAGCGGCAGCTACGTCGGGGTGGAGCCCATGGGCCTGCTGTGGTCCATGAGACCGCAGAGCCTCCACACGAAGTTCAAAAAGACCAGCTCTCTCACGCCCTACTACGTCAAGTTCTCGGTGCACGAGGAGGGAGGCGGGACGACGCTGGCAGAGGCCGTCAACGAAAGGTATCTGCTGGGGGATCAGGTCCGACGGGTTCCCGTCAAGGAGGGGAACGTTCGAGGCGTGCTGTTTATCCCTTCAGGTTTGTTGCTGTCTTTACCTCTTTGTAAACTGAGCTCGGCTGCCTTTAAGAGAGCAACTGAATGTTCACCAAGACTTTTCACATCTAATAGAAACGTCCCTCAGTGTCTGTTCAAGCCATTTTCATTATTTTCTGAGTATATCGACTGTGTTTTCTTGTCTGCCGTCTGTTCCAGGAAACGGTCCGTTCCCCGCGCTGTTGGATCTGTACGCCTACGCTGGCGGCGTGTCGGAAAAAAGGCCGTCTCTTCTGGCCAACCACGGCTTCGTGGTTCTGACACTGCCGCTGTACGGCTATGACGACATGCCCAAGAAAGTCGACAAATTCCATTTGGATCATTTTGAAGAAGCTTTAAATTTCTTAAGAACACAAGACAAGGTGACTGCTAATGTCTGCGGGCGCCACATGCCGTGTCTGGATGTCCCACGCTGCACATTTCCATGCTGTATTCCAATGAAATGAGACCATTTGTTTGTTCTCTGTTTGTACAGGTGGGCGGTAAAGGAGTTGGAGTAATATCATTTTCCAAAAGTGGAGATCTGGCACTTTCAATCGCCTCCTTTCTGCCGGGTGTTGAGGCCACAGTGTGGATCAACGGCTGCTCTGCCAACACAGCGTTCCCCCTCTTCTATAAGGAAAAGCAAATCCTCCCCCCATTACAACCCGATATAGCAAAAGCTGAAGTCACCGAGTCAGGGGCCTACATGTGTAAACGGTGTCTGACCAGGTCTTCAGCTGAGGAGAACAAGGACACTTTGGTCCCCATTGAACAAGCCAAGGGACGTTTTCTCTTTGCGGCCGCTGAGGACGACCTGAACTGGGACAGCAAGGGCTTCATGGAGCAGATGGTGGAGAGACTGAAGCATCATGGGAAGGAGAACTTTGAGAGTGTGTGTTACCCTGGAGCCGGGCATTACCTAGAGCCACCTTATGGACCCTACTGCCCCTCCAGCATACACTCACTTATAGGCAAGCCAGTGCTGTGGGGCGGAGAGCCCGGGTCCCACTCGGCAGCTGAGATCCACCTGTGGATGAAGATCCAGGAGTTCTTCAGGACTCACCTGAGATGTGACGGTCCACCAGCTGAAGCAAAGCTGTAGTCAGCAGTTATTCCTAAATGCATGTGTTTGGACCGTAGGAGGGAGTTCATAGCATTCTGCACACAGTAAAGCCTTTTTTAATAGAGCCTGATATCAGATTTAGAGGTTCATAGTCACAATAAATATCTGGTCACCTTGAAGCAACTTTGATACGACACAATAAAACTATAAAGGAAATGAGAAGCGTGAAATAAAACATCTTAACAAGTATTGCTTGTCCTTGAAGCAAGAGAAGCGAGATCTGATTTTAAGCTTGTACATATTGTTCAATGTAGAACAGTGATTTAGTGATTTATTTAAATGTTGCTGTTAGTTTTTTTTTTTTAATACCACTGGTGCTCTTTGTGTTTCTGTTTTCGGCTGATGTCTTTCTGTCATTTCAGCTCAGCAGAGCTCATTTCAGCCGCTGGCTTTGAAAAAACAGATCATTATTTAACCATCTAAAACAGAAATCCTGGAGCACATTTTGATTTTCGTGATAAATAAACCTCACAGATCGGCGCGGCACTATGGCTCCCATGTGATCTCTGTTTATTTCATCTCTTTAAGGAAACCAGAACATTGCAAAGTCTCAGTCTCACAACATGGTGCATCACTGTTTACATGGAGGTGTGTGTATGAACTCATGTCCACGAAGACTGGTGAGATTGTATCTGATTATGCAGGAATGACCTTGAAGTTATTGGAGTCAGGTAGTAGAATGTCTGGCGATAAAAGAAAAATAAGTTGTCTTGTCAGCTGCGGAAAAAG